>NW_007727571.1:212499-219908 GCF_000696425.1 Galeopterus variegatus
CTTAAGTAACTATTAACCTCTTAAATTTCTTTTTTTTTTTTTTTTTTTGTCTTTTTCCGTGTCCAGCAACGGTTCGCAACCCTCAGAGTCACCCCCGTACCGGACTGGGACCGGTAACGGGAACGCAACCCTCGGCGTTGCCCCCGCACCTCGCTCAGCCAGTGAGCGGGAACCGGTCTGTATGTGGGATCCGAACCCTCGGCGGGAGCGCCGCCACGCTTCCCAAGCGGTGCACTAGCGCAGTGCGCCACCGGGCCGGCCCTATCTTTTGTCTTTTTGATAATAGCTGTTCAAACAAGTGTGAAGTGATATTTCATTATGTTTTGATTTGCATTTTTCTGATGATTTGTGATTGTGAGATTCTTTTCATATACCTTTTTATTATGTCTTCTTAGGAGAAATGCCATTTTTTAAACCATTTTTGTTATTTGGTTTTTGCTATTGAATTGTTCGAGATTTTTACATATTTTGATTATTAATTCCTTACAAGGTGTATAGTTTGCAAATATATTCTCTCATTCTGTAGGCTGTCTTTTCACTCTGTTGATTATTTCTTTTGTTGTGGAGAAATTTTTTCATTTGATATAATCTCTCTTGTTTATTCTTGCTTTTTTTGCTTGTGCTTTTGGTGTCATGTCTAAGAAGTCATTATTAAGACCAATGTCATGAACATTCTCCCTATGTTTTCTTCTAGGAATTTTACAGTTTCAGGTCTTATGTTTGAATCTTTAATACATTTTGAATTGATTTTTGTGTATGGTATAATGTAAGGGTACAATTTCATTTTTTGCATAAGGATATACAGTTGTCCAACACCATTTGTTGAAGAGAGGATCATACACCATAACCAAGTTGGATTTGTCCCTGGGATAAAATCATGGCTCAATATATGCAAATCAATTATTGTGATATACCACATTAACAAAACAAAGGATAAAAATCACATGATCATCTCAATAGATGCATAAAAAGCATTTGACAAAATTCAGCATACTTCCATGATAAAAACTCTGAACAAACCTAAGTATAGAAGGAATTTACCTCAACATAATAAAGGTCATATATGAAAAGTATACAGCTACCATTATGCTTAACGGTCAAAAACTGAAAGCTTTTCCTCTAAGATGAGGAATAAGGCAAGGACGTTCACTCTCACCACCTCTATTCAACATGGTACCAAAAGTCCAAGTCAAAGCAATTAGGCAAGGGAAATAAATAAAAAGAATTCAAATCAGAATTGAAGAAGGAAAACAATCTCCACTTGCAGATGACATAATTTATAAGTAGAAAACCGTAAAGACTTACACACACACACACACACACACACACATTACAACTAATAAATTCAATCAACATAAAAAAATTAGTTGCATTCCTATACACTAATAATGAACTATCTGTAAAGGAAATTAAGAAAACAATACCATTTACAATAACATGAAAAGAAAAAAGTGCTTAGGAATAAGCTTATTCAAGAAGGTGAAAAACTTCGGAAGGCTACAAAACGTTGATGAGTGAAATTAAAGACATAAATAAATAATAATTCATGTAAGAGTTCACGTTTATGGATTATAAGAATTAACAGTGTGAAAGTGTCCATCCTACTCAAAACAATCTATAGACTGAATGAAATCTCTATCAAAATCTTAATGGCATTTTTATACACAAATGAATAAACAATCCTAAAATTCATGTGAACCACAAAAGGATCTCAAACAGCCAAAGCAATCTTGAGAAAGAAAGAACAAAACTAGAGGTGTCACATATTTTGTCATTTCAAAATACATTACAAAATACAGTAATTAATACAGTATAATATTGGCATAAAAGTGGACATGTAGGCCAATTGAAGAGAATAGAGAGCCCGGAAATAAGCCTATGATCTTTGACGAGGATACTAATAACACACAATGGGGAAAGGATAGTCTCTTTATCAAATGGTGCTGGGAAAACTGGATATCCGTGTAAAGTTATTTTAATACAACCAGTTTCATACTCTTCAACGTAATAGCTTCAGAAAGGAAAATTACTGCAATTTGCATAGATATTAATGGCATTTACCTCTTAAGTCATCTTTATATCATTTTAATTTCCACCCCTAGAAGGAGTGGTGTGACAATGTCTATTTTTCACATTTGTGTGAACATTTTTTTTGAGCTGATAATTTAATAATTTGTGGAAATAATTCACTGCCAAATATTCCAGCAAAATGTAGATGTTAAAGAGGTATCTCAAAGTATTATGGCCCTATGTGAACTACTCTAGGGGGAAAATCCACTCAGAAGTGAGTTGTCTTTTCCCTAGCTCATGCAATGGTAACCTTCACTTTGATGCTTAGGGTCGTGATGTGTCACCTGCTCACAGTTTCCTCTTTCTGCATGCTTCCCATTCACAATTGTTGATGCTTGTCTTTCTTCTAGGATCCTCTCAGGCTCTACTCTCTCAGTGAGCGGCTACAAACTGCATAGTACTCAGGAAGATTCCTTTGTTTAAAAGTCTGTAAAAGTTCTACCTGACCAACTAGAACATTATTTCCATGAAAACAGTATGTCTTTACTTCTCCCATCCCCCCCAATACCTACTTGTTCATTGATTTTCAGTTATGTATAACTTGATGATGAATTTAATAATATGGAAAAATTATGATCTCCCAATTAAATTTGAGGCCACTATCCACCACTGAGTATAATCACAATTTGCCATTTCTGATTACCAAAATATATCTACACCTGTAAGAATCAAGAAATCCAGTGGTCCTTATGATCTGGCAGTGAAGAGTGCTGAAAAAGCTCTATCTCATCAAGGAGCCAGTGAGAAAGTGAGAGCACCATTATCAGATTGTAAATTTAGAATTAGATGCAAAGTTGAACTTTAAAGACAGAGCCAAGAGGTTGAAGGTAAATAATGGAACCAGTTTTTCAGGAGTCAATGGATCTTTAAAACCAAGGATTTAGATAAGTAACAGTTCAGAATGATTCCCGTATCAAAGAACCATAGTATAATGGTGGCAAGGTCCTAAAGCTTATAAATTCAAGACAGATCCTATTTAGGACTGAGATCATCTTATAGGCAGGCATTTGTCAATGCAAATGAGTTCTATATTTTCTAAATGGAAACTATCAATTACACTTGGGAGATGGAACTAATCTTACTTAATGTCTTCTATATGCCAGACACTTTCTACATGTCATTTTTAATTAATTCTCTTATTTGCTTTATGGCATTTGTTTTATTAACTCCATTTTAAAAAAAGAAGAAACTGAGGTTCAGAGAGGTAGAATGCCAATGTTAGTCAGTAATGGCTTTGCAATGGGAAATTTTCTTCAACTCAAAAGTGTACTTTATTTCCACTAATCTAGGTTGTCTATCTATGAAGGATATTATCTCAAAAGACAAGGTCTATTTATCGTTTGCTTATGGCCATACAGGCATACACTCATACAAACCATAGTAGCTTCATATTTCATGTTTGCATGTGTATGTGTCTGTTTACCTGTTTGAATCTGAGGCTGAAATCCCAATCTCTAGATCTTTGGTTTGGAATGCCTCCTCTCAGCGTTGGCTCTGTGTGTCCTTCACATTGCACTGTCTACAGGGTATCTGGCAACACTTGACTCATGTCCTGTGAAAAGTCCTGACTTTTCTGTTTAGCATTGATAGGAATTAATTTATATACATATAAGACAAGTGAGTGTGGGTGTTTATAAATAACTAATCTTAAAACAAACTGATATGGGATTTAATATGACCTGAATATACTGGGCAGCAGTTTAGCCAAATATTTTTGCGGGAAGCAGAAACAAGTTGAGTAGCCACCCTATTCTTTCAGCTCTTTCTCTTAGTCAAGGCCTTTATTGTCGCCCCTGTGATTTTTTTAGGTATCTATAAAGTTTCAGGTAGTCAGCCATTATCTGGGTAGTCCCCAGCTCCGGAATTGCCTTATAGATGCATGATGGATCCATCACAAGATGAACACAGATAGAATGAAAGTGATAAACAGAGACTGAAATTAGTTGAAAATCTATTATAGTGCTGCAGTAGTACTTTTTTCCCCCATTTTTTCCTCAGCAACTACAGATTACAATTTCTTTAAAATCCAATTTAAAAAATTGACCTTCTTTAGAACCTTTGGGAAGTGTCTAAATAATCACAAAGCAAATGTTTCTAAAGAAACACTTCAGGCACAATGAGCCTTTTGCAAAAAAATTGATCCAGTTCCTTTTTATAGATTCTCAGAATGGGATAGGGAAGATTCCTGCTACCAACATGCTTACCTGGGATCAGAGAGGACTAGAGCTTCCTAAGAGGCCCTGTTACAACGGCATCTATTTCTTCCTTTCGTTCCTATGATGAGACTGTTTTTATACGATGGAAATATTCCAAATGTAAACAAAGGAAAATTAAGCTGAAAACTGCTAATGCTAAGTTTAAGGCTTGCAGAAAATATCAGCTAGTGAAGAACAGCTGCCAAAATAAGACACTTGTACACATAGAGATGATTTTTCTTACAAAATGTGAAAGAAATTGTAATGATGAATCATATGTTCTGCTATAAATAAATTATGACAGTAAATTACCAGAAACAGAAATATTCTCATTAGAGTCCATTGTCTTTGAAGACAAAATTACCTCATTTATTATTTCAGTAGACTTGAACCAATTTAGAACAATTAAGGCTTGCATTATCAAACATGGTTGATATGCACTGAAAATACATTAAAAGAGAAACAGGTGCTGGTCCAATCTAATAGGATCAATCACTGACTATCTCCTAAAAGAGCATGCCACTTTATCGTGGAAGCAATTTAGAGTGTCTTACTGAATGAATGCCAATTTTCAATCAGCCAAAGACAATGTGGTATCAGCCTATGCCAACTAATTTATTCCTTCCTTCCTTCTTTCCTACATTTATTCAATCAATCTTTCTACATTTCTCCTGTACTTATTACATGCCAGGAAATTGGTCAAGCATGGTGGAAACCCAAAGATGAGAAAAACGTGTCATTTTAACTCACGTACATCCTCTAGAAGAGTAGAAATGGCATGTACCATAAATAAAGGTAATTTAAGGTTGAAATTGAGTTACACATGTAGAGCCAAGAAGTTGAAAGGAAGAAAAACTAAGTTTTAATTGGCAAGGCCAGGAAAATCTATGAAAAAAATGATATTATGTGAATTGAGTACTAGGACTATAAGATTGCTCCATGTAGATATTAAGGAAGAATATTCCATGTGGGGTGAAGATTGAGAAATAGCAAAGAGGGAGTAACAGTGAGGAGTTTAGTCTATAGCAAATGGAGCATCAAAGAAAGTCTTGGAAGATAAGACCATAAGATCAGAGCAAGATTGGAAGCTTAAAGCAAATGGTTCTAGCTTTATTTGGTAAATAAAGGGACACAAGAATAATAGAAAAAAAGAAAATTACAAGCCAGTATTTTTTCCATAAACCCTAAATAAAATACAAGTAAAGCAAAGGCATCAGTATATGCAGATAATATTGCATCACGTTTAATTGTGTTATTCACAGCAATTCAGATTGGTATTATGTTTTACATTCAACCAGTGAAATTTATTGCTTTAACAAATGAATGAGAAAACTATAATGAAGAAAAGGCATATGGTGAAATTTATAATCTATTCATGATAAAATTTCTTAATAGACTGGACATGTTTTGTAATTTCCTCAACTTGATGAAATGTATGTACAAAAATCTTGGAGCAAAAATAATAATTAAATGTTCAGTTTATTTTTTTTTCTAGTTAGATGTAAGTCGAGGATTCCCACTTTTACCATTTCTATTCATCCTATTACTGGAGATCCTGAATTGTCTAATATACCCAGAAAAATAAATGATTGGCGAGAATAAATATTATTGTTGTGTAGGTAGTATTCCAAAAGAAAATGTAAGTATATATATATACACACACACACACACACATATATATGTATGTGTGTGCATACATATATGTGTACACACTATTATCATGCTTAGTAAGTATACAAGATTTAAAATCAATATCTAAACTTTAACTGTCTCAATGAGCTTGACATAAGAAGAAACTCATCTCTTAAGATAAAATAAAATACAATGTACCTAGAAATAAATTTATCAAAAGATTATTAAATATTTATACTAAAACATATAAACTTTGTAGAGATAAAGAAGATATCAATAGAAAGTTATGTTATGTCAATGAATTAAAGTACTCGATATTTAAGTGATGTTAAATTTAAAGTACTCAATATTTAATCCATTTTAAATTTTTCCCAAATTGCTTTATAACAAAAGAATTTGTAGTGAAATTCAAGAAGGGGGTGTATATGTGTGTGTGTAGGAATTTATAGATTCATAGAAAATGCTAAGAGCAAAAATAGCCTAAATAGCAATCTTGGTCAAGTGCCCCTAGAAAATGGAATCTGAAGAAAAAGCTTCAGTATTAATGCTTAATTGTGAATTTGAATAGCAGGGAAGAAAATAAGGAAAAAGGTATTTGAAGCAGGGGGGAAAATGGTAAGCAAATATATTATGATGCATTCTCAAGATAGCCACTGCGTCACAAGGAGACATCGATAGTCAGTTGGCCACACAGGATGTCTCTGAACAGGCTGAACAGAAACACCTCAGAAATGCCTCAGAAGTCCATGCAAAGTCCATGCAAGAGTGGAATGGAGAAGGATTTTACCTACCAGCTTTCTCCCATTTCTTATCTCTCATTAGTCAAGTTTAGTGTCATGGTTAGTTAGCCTGGCCCCTTTGCAGCTGATGGGAAAGTTTTGTCTCATATCCAGCCACATGGTACTTGCACCAGAGCTGAGAATCATGGGAGAAGCCAGGGACTCCAGCTGTTAAACTTACTGGTGAATCTAGTTGTCCCACACAGAACTGATCATTTTGGAGTCAGGCTGGAGAAAGTATCTCAAGGCACAGGGGACAGGTGCAACTGATAGAACCCAAGGTAGCATGTAAGATGCTTACAGTACAACAAAATGAGATGATTTTTACCAGATAGCAAGATTTAATATTAAGCTTTAGTGGTTTCCATCCTATGGCATTGAGACAGGTAAATAGGACAAAATATTAAAAAAGAAAGCCCTGAAATTAAACCTGGCATACATGAGAATGACTTATGACAGAGATCATTTTTGTGGTGCTGGTAATGCTCAATTTATTAATTTGGGTATTAGTTACAATAGTATTGACTTTCTTTTTAAATTCCATTTGTTAAATTGGTTTTACTTGTTAAATTGTGTGTATGAAAACTATATTCAATTTAAAATAACATAAATTCAAATGCTCCTTTCAAGAGTACACATCATCTTTTACATTTGCAGCACTTCTAAATTTTTAAAATCAGTCCATATTTATGAAATATCCTTCATGGATTTTGATTAGGTTTGCATTAAATTT
>NW_007727571.1:220349-233776 GCF_000696425.1 Galeopterus variegatus
GCCCTGAAATTAAACCTGGCATACATGAGAATGACTTATGACAGAGATCATTTTTGTGGTGCTGGTAATGCTCAATTTATTAATTTGGGTATTAGTTACGGTAGTATTGACCTTCTTTTTAAATTCCATTTGTTAAATTGGTTTTACTTGTTAAATTGTGTGTATGAAAACTATATTCAATTTAAAATAACATAAATTCAAATGCTCCTTTCAAGAGTACACATCATCTTTTACATTTGCAGCACTTCTAAATTTTTAAAATCAGTCCATATTTATGAAATATCCTTCATGGATTTTGATTAGGTTTGCATTAAATTTATGGATCAGTATGGAGAGAAGTGACATTTTAACAAAATTGAGTCTCTCAATGTATGAACACAATATTTCTCTTTATTTACTTCACTCATCTTTGATTTCACTATTTAGTGTTTTATATTTTTCACCATACAGATTTTGCACATATCTTATTAGATATGCACCTAGGTATTTCATTTTTTTATGTCATTATTAATGTTATTATTATTTTTTTAAATTTTGAGTTCCAATTATTCATTACTAGTATGTAGACATACAATTGATTTTTGTATATTGACCTTGTATCTTGTAATCTTGCCAAACTCAGTTTTTTATTCTAGGTTTTTCTTGCTTTTTTTTTTTTTTTTTTTGGTTTTTTTTTTTTTTTTTTTTTTTTTTTTTTTTTGGTAGATTCATTGTCATTGTCTAAGTAAGCAATCATGTTTGCTGTGAATAGAGACAAATTTATTGCTTCTTTCTTAATTTGTTTTCCATGACTTCCTGGAAAACATAATTTTTATTAGAAGTTTGAATGTGTTGGTTTCAGCGCTGGATTAAAAGATACATTTTCTTTGGGGGATTTTCTTAAGAGTATTTAATTTGCCACAAATATCAGATGCTAAGTATAAAGAGATGTGTCTTCAAGACCCAAGTAGATCATCATTATTTGGCCGGTTATCTCAGATCCTCCATGAATATTTAGGTAACAAAATTTTCTAGGAAATTATTTTCTGCGCTGACAGTGGTCCATTTTTGTTTGTGGGCCTTATCATCTTGATAGATTATGCTAGTTTGGGTTTTTAATTCACCCATAGACCTTTATCTTCACTATGTAGATGGTGACCAACCATCCAGTTTGTTTCAGACATTTCCTATTTTAGCCTTGATATTTCCATGTCTTAAAAAAAAACCCAAAAACCCTCAGATCCACACAAACAGGGACTTTGAACATTCCTGAAATGGTATGATAGGTATCTTAAGAAAATGTTGTTACTGATATGAAAAAAATCACACTAAATGTATCCATAAATATTAATGCTAACATTTTAATATGAAATGAATATCTTACCTGTTTCAGCACTTTTCAAATATCATCTACTTTTTAGAGATATAATTTGGATATATTACAATATTTAAATGTCATTTATCTAAATATCATTTAGATAAAAATATAACATCATTTATAAAGCATAATTATTTATATAATGAAATCATTTATTTAAAAAAAATTCAGTGAATCGCTCACCTGATAACCCAGAAAATTTTAATTTTTTTCATAAAATCTGTGTACATACACTACCCTGGCAGTATCTGTACAAGATAGAGAAATAGTTGGCATTCACACAAATGTATCTGCCATTTATCACTTCTCATTGAGAAATGAGCTTCATTAAACCCTATGGACTTTGCCTTGTGAAATTTTCCATCATGTTCAGCTCTTCCTACCTGCTGTGAGAAACAACTAAACAGAAACACTCAGAAATAAGTGGAAATCCAACAGGAAAAGTATGAAAGAGTAGTTCTAATTTTTTTTTTTTCCTTTTTGTCTTTTTTTCATGTCCGGCAACGGATCACAACCCTCAGTGTCGCACCCGAACCAGACCGGACCAGCAACGGGATCGCAACCCTCGGTGTTGCGCCCGCACCTCACTCAGCCAGTGAGCGGGAACCGGTCTGTATGTGGGATCCGAACCCTTGGCGGGAGCACCACCGTGCTCCCAAGCGGCGCACTCTCCAGTGCGCCACCGGGCCGGCCCTCTGTAGTGCTAATTTTGATTTATGCAATGAAGAGATATTTTTTACACTAGGTTAACTACTTCTCATCATAGAATATAGAAGGTGCACTTGTTTAGAGATGATATTATTAAACACAATGACCAAAAAACACCAGGGAAAAGATACTATGAATGATTCTGTAGGATATTTGATAGTATGAAAAGGAGATCATGATATACTATCAATAAAAAATATAAGCAGATTTTAAAGAAATGTGTGAATTGTGATCCTGGTCTTAAATACATATATAAGTACAATACAAAGTCTGAGAGAAAATTCACCTAAATGTTAACATGTTGTAGCTGGGCGATGTGCTATAACTAGAGATTTTTACTAACTTCATTTGCTTTTCTATTCTTAAATGTTCTATAATTCATATATGTTTTATACAAAATTATTCATTTAATCAAATTTTTAAGATTACTAGTTTGTGAATATTTGCATGGCTAATGTCAAAGCAACATGTGTCATCCAGAGTACACTGGGTAGTCAGTCTCATGACTTTAACTCAAAAAGTCTTTAACTTTTTCTGGCTGTAGCTCTTACTGACTATGTAACAAGGTATTCAACTTTAATAAGCCTTAGATTTCTCATTTGCAGAATGGGAAAAAAAATGTCTCCTATGGTTTCTGAGAATATGAAATGAGATTATATATGCAAAGATACTTTGAAAGCTCAACTGATATAAAAATATCTAGTACTGTTTTGAAGTGACTGTTATTTTATAGTTTTTAAGCAAGATTGAATTTTTTAGATTAAGATTTTAAGCTTACTGCTAGCTAGTTTGTGTATTTGAAAGAAAATGCTAAAGGTTATGTTAGCAGAAACTAAATACAGAAAACTTTGTATAAAAGGTCTTTAGTTAAATCTTTAATGGATTATCATATGTTCCCTATATGATATCTGTATGTCTTTTTTAAAATTTTTTAAATCTTTTTAAAATTTATTTTTAATTGAAACCTAATTGATTATACGTATTTATGAATACATAATTGACTATCAGTGTTTATGTGTAAAGTGCGATGATCGAATCAATATTATTAGCGTGTTCACCATTATAAATTGTATTTATTCTTTGTGTCCCTTACCTAGTTTCTCCCTAACCCCCCTTCCCCTCCCTTCTTTTCTACCTGTAGTAACCATAGGTCTGTTCTCTCCTTCTGAAAGTTCTTAAAGTAATATTTCCAAAATTATATTTTCTAACATTTACATATTTCCTACATTATATATGTGAATAAATAATTATCTCTAAGAGATATACGGTTTTAAAACAAAAATTAGTCATACCAGTTCAGACATTTTTACACAATACCAGGATAACAAAGGGAAAAAAGCCTGGAAATTTGATGTATATCCCCAAATTTCTTTAAAATTATTGTCTTAAAAAACAGCTATCACATTTCTCCACAACTATGTTGTTTGGTACTACTCTTAGAGACCGCAATAGGTCTGCCTTTTGTCTAATGTTTATGTGTTCAATTCCAAGTGACCAGGCAAGGAATAACTGCTTTGTACATGTTGAGAGAAAATGTTTTGAGAATCTGGTCCTGAGAACGTTGAATGACCAACATGCTTTAAATCTGGTTAATTTCACTGGTTATATCCATAATATCTTCACCTTGTGTCTCTTTCAGCTTTTAATATTCTAGATCTATAGCAATAAAATTTGTTTTCTAGTTTTATACTTTTCTTTCCCTAATTATTAATTGGTCGCCAACATGCATTAGCGTCCAGAAGAGCCAGAGTACTTTACTAAGTATGAAAACAAAAAGACACAGAATATGAGGTCCAGTCAGATTTCACCATTTAGTTAAGGAGACAGCAGCCTGAAGATTTTCTATTATCTAGTCATCTATTGTTATTGATTCAGTGTTTCATAAAATTTTTGAGCTCATCCCCTATTCCATTATCCACCTTTCTACAGAATACATATATAGTCCTTGGCTGCCTCATTTCTAATTTAGTTTCGCCACTTACTCCTCTGGAACTAAGCCTAAATCCCTTAAACAGAGGGAGCTGTGCTAAATGGAGGCATTTGAAAATGCTAAAATCCTTAAGTGTTTATATGGTTTATAAGCCATATTCACTAGAGGCACATTTTTAGCAGTATTTTATTGGATCTCTACCAGTTGAAAAGATTGAGGGCTGGGTCGCCACGTCTCGATGTTTATGCAAACTTAAATCAGCTTAATAACCTAAGTAAACATTCTTTCCACTTTGTAAAGAATTCTTGATAATTAAGATTGCATGTCTAATATAGTGTAAAGGTGATAAATGTCAGATTTCTTTAGAGGAAAATGGTGAAATGTCCCTATCACCATCACCCCATCCCCCACCCCCACAATCAACTGTCTCTAAACATTTAGCAGAATCTTTATGATGCAAAATAGCTTTCCACACTGTCCTAAAATCCTTCACCTGCACTAATCTTTGCCCTTTGGTAATGTGCTATTTGATACTCTGTCATGCTTAAAATAGAATTGCAATGAAAAGGAACAAACATAGAGTTAATGAGCTACTACTTGGGTATTTGAGCATAAAGAAATTTCAAAACTTAAAAAAATGAAGAAAATACAAATGAAAACTTTTAATCACAGCCTAATTTTACTTTTTCAGAAATTTTTTAATAGGAAATTTCTCGAATACTACATAATTGTTTCTCTAAAAATTAAGTCCTTTTTATTTTCCTCAGATATATCTCATGTTCCATTTCTTGCAGTGCTGTGCATTTATCCCTTTTCTTTTCTTTTCTTTTTTTTTATTTTATCAGTATGTAATGTAGTTGATTTTCATGTCCCTTTACCAATTCCTCCTTTTCTTATCGGAATGTATTCCTCTCAATATCATCCATGCAAGAATCATTAGAGATCTATGAAGTTAAAGAGATGAACAATTATAGCTGTATTCTCTGTGTCTAGAACAGTGCCTGGCACTTACCTGAATAAATGAACTAATCACAACCCATTTGAGTTGAAGAATCAAATAGTGCCTCTTGTATTCCAGCGATATTACACACACTAAAATTCAATAAATGTATTTTCCCAGTGGTTGAACTCAGCTTGCAGATGTCCCATATGCTTAGCTTTTCATCTACATGTACTCACACTTTTTATTGCAATTCAAGTTTTCTCTTAGGTTGTGCCTGCTCAGCTTCATTCATTGGCCATTCCACTGGATATATTGGGTTTATGAATTAATCATATTAATCATAAAGTTTTACAATTTTAATAATTCTTCCGAAGCAGTGCAGTTCCCTTTTTGAAATTCAGCTCTCCAGCTTGACCTATTAAAACTAACTAGAAAATCCTCTTTGAGTGCCACTTTCAAAATCTTCTTTTTAAGCAATTTTGGTAAAATTTCACCATTGATGGAATATATAGGCAAGTCAGGGGAATTTTTCTCACTGTTAAACATTCCAGATAAAAGTTTGTACATAATGTTAGTAATATATTTGCAAAAGAAGTACTATACATATAAAATGAATAGTTTTAAAATATAACTAAATTTATTTAAAAAGTAAAAACAGGTACAATATGTATTCTGCTCTTTATTACTTAGATGGTTTGGCTTACTCAGTGATATTGTAAATGACAGAATTTGTGTAAATTTGGCTAACCCTATGTCCTACACATTGTATAAAATAGAAAACATGCACCTCTCAGGGCGATTTGAAATATGCCTAACAAATGGAAAGATTCCCGTTCAACTTTCAGAGCCTCCTACCAGCTGTCCTACACAAAGACAGACAGGTCTCAAGTCCCAGATTCAGGAAGAAACGATCTTCACTGACCTTATGAGACACATCACCTGAAGATGCACCTTCTCAAGCATTTAATTAACAGTTTATGTGATCTTTATCTTATTCTCCTGATATGAACAGGTTATATCATGAAGTAAACTGTGTTACATGCTATATGAGATAAAAAGATGGCATGATACCTTCCTTAGACAATATCCTGTAAAGAAGCCATGTACCGAAAGAATACTTATGCATTATGGGATGTAGAGAATGCCAAGCATGCACCAGAAAATCCAGAAAAAGAAAAGGAAGTGTCCAATGGGCTATATGGAGTCATTTGAGCCTAGTAATGAAAAATGGATCTGGAGATGATTAATGGACATTGTAGGGCATTGTAGGAGGCATCAGAAGAATCTCGAGATTAGGAGAAGGAAATAGTGCAAATAAAATTACAGAGGTGTAAAGAATCATGGGCCACATAACAACCTTCCCAATTTAAAGAAAACATAGCACAGGAGTATTTTTAAAATGGTATAGCTAAATAATATTCAAAGATGTTTGCTTTCTGTAAATCAGAAGAAAAAAATAACTATTTGGTTATTGACTACAAATATCTCCGTGTTAAAATAGATCCACAGGTTACTGCAGGAAATGTAGAGAGAAAAAAAAGCCTGTATATGACATAGGTCAGCTGATTACACTGTATTTGAAAAAGCCTTGGTTCACAGCCTATTTTGGAAAGTTTTCATTCTGTTTGAAGTAAGGGAGAAGGTGGGAAGCAACACAGAAAACCAAAAGGTCTGAAAACAGCCTGGTGCTTTGCCAGAGAGTGAAGCAATGCATGTAAACATGGACAGGGGAAAAGGCAGGGAAAGAATGGATATTTTAGAGTAATTGCATCAATTCTGCACTTTCGCAACTTTCTAATACAATCAGAACTACAGAAATAGGATTATATCAGGAAAAGTCATTTGCAGATGACACTGAAAATAGTGGCCTGTGTGCTACTTCATAAATAAGGTTTGTCAATCTCAAACATTGGTTCTTCTTACAAATTATCAAATGAACCAACAAGATGTAGTTAAAGACATAGGAGAAATGTCTTACCATCCAGAAAGAGAGTATGTAATATTTTTACATAAAGTTGTTATTGACAAAAATGCAAGCATAATTCTCAACTGATTAAATGGAGGTACAACCACCCTGAAGCTCCTATTGGATGGAAAAATAGGAACTTTTCAGGCCAGAATGACACTAAATTAAATCCCAGGCCCAAGTACACATACCAGGACTGTATTTGTGATAATGATGCCTGACCCTCAGCTATCCAAACCTACTGTTTTCCAAAATCAGTGAAGGAGAGTGCCTAGGAGTTAGAGAAGTCTATCCCCCCATAGTCATCACTTAAATTAATGTAAAACTGTTCTTAGCTTAAATTAAGGTACCAAAAGAAAAAATATATCAGAACCCCAGAATTCAGTATAAAATTTTGAAAGAACATGCATTATAAATTGTTCAATCATTAGAAAATAAAATTTAAATATTTTGTATATGTAAATATGTGTCCAGTTTTGTACACATTTGAAGTTTCTGGTGAAGACATGGAAAAACACATTGAAAATTAGAAAAGAAATAAAATTCTCACCTGCATGAACTTGCTTAGCTGAAGCAGTATTAACTTTCAAGTTATACTAACAATGGAACCTTTCTGTGAACCACCAAAAACATTAACACAGTGAATCTTCACTAATTAAGGAAAGAGGAAGATAAGGACACTGTCAAGAATAGAACTAACTCCAAATTGTAAAATAATTTAGAAGAAACAAATTTTCCAACCTCTGTACATTATAGAAACAATGTTAGAAATGGTCACATCAGTGTAAATTACTAATTTTGTTTAAGAAATTCCTTTAAATGATCATCAACCAGTACATTTCACATATTACATAGAAATGTATTCCTTTGAAAAATGGATATAGATATGGCAGTACTGTTACTGTATTATTTAAGTTTGAAAATTATCGATTTTATGAGATAAACATTAAACATGTCCAGATGATAGTAGCACTTTTAATATTTAAAAATTATATATTTCCCACTTTTAAACAAATTCTTAATTATTGAAATTAAACTTGGAGAGATATACTAGTCCAAGGAGAGAAAGAAGAGCACACAAACTGCTACATTTCAACAAAGGATATTCAAGTAACACATATCTGCAAAGATGTTTTGAATAATCAATAGTTCTGTCAACACTAGCCAATTCCTTGGTTTCTTAACTTGAAGATTAAAATACGTTGGAATAAAATCTGTTTTTATGAAAACTGTGCACATTTATCATTAATAGAGAGTCTGTCTAGAGGTTAAAATGAATGCTCTGGTGCCACACTACCTAGGTTTCAATCCTGGCTCTGCTGATTACTGGCTGTGTAAACTTAGGTGCAGTGCCCTGTTAAGCCATACTGGAGTCTGAGATAAAAAGAAAAGCTTGTGTCCCATACACGCCAATCTAAAGGGGAGAAAGTCAATACAAGCTCATTATACATATACATGCACACATGCATGTTATATATACACCATATATATGAGCTTGTGTATATATGCACTAAAGTGTAGATATAGAGATATATATATGAAGATATGTATCTGTTTATGGAGATATATATATATACACGGACAGAGATATATAAGGAGATATAAGAGTACTTCAGAAAGTTCACGGAAAATGGGATTGAGATAATATGAATCTTTTTATGAACTTTTTAAGACCCCTCATATATATTTATGAAGATATATATGGAGGAAGATATATAGGAATATACATATGGATATGCATGGAAATACATAGAGAAAAAATATATAGAGAGAGGGAGAGAGATAAGGAGATATATGGAGATATATGTTAAAATGAGGGGTCTTTGGAAAGTTCATGAAAAAATTCGTAATTATCTTTCAGTTCTATTTTTCCATGAACTTTTTGAAAAACTTCCACACTATTTTCCATAATGACTATACTAATTTACTCTCCCACCAACAGGGTACAATGGTTCCTACTTCTCTACTTCTTCCCCAACACTTGTCATCTTTTGTATTTTGATAATCACCATTTTAACAGTTGTGAGGTGATATCTCATTGTGGTTTTAATTTGCATTTTCCTAATGATTAGCGATGTGGAGCATTTTTTTAAAATACCTGTTGTGTTCTTTTGAGAAATATCTATTCAGGTCTTTTCCCCACTTTTTAATCAGGTTGTTTTCCTGCTATTGAGCTGTATGAGTTCATTATATTTTGTAAATATTAACCTTTTATCAGATGTATGGTTTGCAAATATTTTCTCCTGTGTCATAGATTCTTCTTTAATCTGTTATTGTCTCCTTTGCTGTCCAGAAGCTTTTTGGTTTAATGAAATCTTATTTGCCTACTTTTGCTTTTGTTGTCTGTGTTTTTTGGGGTCATATCCAAAAAACTTTTGCCAGGACCAGTGTCATGTAGACTTTTCCCCTATGTTTTCTTCTAGTAGTTTTATAGTTTTAGGTGTTATTTTTAAGTTTTTAATTGATTTTGAGTTAATTTTTGTTTATGCGGTGATATAAGGGTCCAGTTCCATTCTTTTGCATGTGGAAATACTGTTTGAGGAGACTGTTCTTTCCCAATTGTGGGTACTTGGCACCTTTATCAAAGATCAGTTGACTATAGATATATGAATTTGTTTCTGGGTCCTCTATTCTGTTCCATTGGTCTATGTATCTGTTTTTGTGACAGTACCATGCTGTTTTGATTATTATAGCTTTGTAGTAGATTTTGAGATCAGGTAATTTGATGCCTCCAGCTTTGTTCCTTTTGTTCAACATTGTTTTGGCTATGCAGGATCTTTTCTGGCTCCATAGGAATTTCAAGATTGATTTTTCTATTTCTGCAAAAGCATTATTGGAATTGTGATAGGGAAAGCATTGAATTTGTAGATTGCTTTGGTTAGTACGGACATTTTTGCACCAGAGCCAAGTACATCACTTGACTCATGTTTATCTTGGCCTTAATGAGGCAAGTTTCTTAACTGCTCTGTTCCTTAATTTCTCCACCTAAAAATGAGTTATTCTTATAAAGCACTTAGAACTGTATCTGCCAGCAAATAATAAGTTCATAAAAGATGTTATTATCATCATTATTATTACCATTGACCTTTTAATTTTACATCTACTATCACTTTTAGAAAACTCGATTTTTCCAGTAATATCTTCCTGGAGTTCTCCATACACTGGAAATATGGCTCAAGGTAGAACTGACTTCAGAGCAAGGATTAGGATTATACTGGTTACAAAGCAAAAGTATACCTACCCTTAACATGTCTTGATCATACGTAAGAAACAGATAGTAGAATATTACTTTTTAATAAAAGCACCTACTCATAGATCCTGGGAATTTACTGGGAGAAACCTGACAAAGCTAAAAGATGAAATGAGGAATCAGTCTTTCTTTCTGAGAACATTCTTCAAAGACATGCCCTTTTAAATATTTTTAAAGACTATCTTGATGCAATTAATTATTACTTTTAAGATAAATATATTAGAAAGAATGTGAAAGCAAGAAAATGACTTGCTGAAAGAAGCTGGTCAAAGTCTGGTGCTTCTCTATGTGCCAGTCACTTCTTCCTGCCCCATGGAAGCCCGGCTCAGTGATGCCAGAGCTTCTGGGGAGGAATTAGAATTCAAGTCCTTCCTCTGTGGGAAAAACAGGTTCTCTATATTTATGACATGATTATGAGCATGACAAGAACACTTAGGGTTATAACGATAAGATATTATTTCTCCAACAGAATCAAAAGGGAAGTATATTATTCTTAGGAATTTAGACAGAAATGAAAGTGCTATTTATGTTTTCTGGCAGATCTTATTTCTTTATTTTCTGCACTTTGAATAGCAGAGTCCCCTTTCATGAATATTTTAATCGTGTTGAAGATTTCAGCCATCGCACAGAGTTCTCACAGATGGCAGTATCCAAGTAGAGTAGAGCAGCAAATATCTATCTGCCTTTGGCAGCCGGAGAAACTTCTGACTGCTTCACAGATAGTTCCAGTGCATCTTGGGTACTCATATCAAGAACCCTCGACAGTTTTAAGAAAAGAAGAGCTGTCATGTTTTGCCTCCACATTTGCTATTACATCAGGCTGAGTTTTATATTCTCTGGCTGCTCTTTCAGTAATTAGTTCATTTAAATATATAAAAAATGTAAATTAGGATTCTACCACTTCTAAAAGAATGAACGAACCTTGTGAATGACTGAATAAATGAATGACCCATTGACAGAAAGAGTACAAAATGTCTGACATGTTTTCTTATTCTTGACACCCCTAGTTAATTTTCCATGGCAATAAAACTTGCTCAGTGAAAAAGACAATTTTTTCACTGGTAAAATAAAATTAGCCTAAAATGTCACTGGAACATTTTTGAACTGGGAAAAACATGCCAACTTGAAGAAACTTTCTTTTTGTCAAATATTTATTAGGAGAAGTGAGAGAACCAGCCAATAGTAAAAAAGCTCCACATGTTGAAATTACAGAATAAATGTTCTGAACATACAAAAGTGTTCAGGATATTGTTGCATAATATCAATAACCTTTAAATAACTATTAAAAAATTAGCAATTTATATTAGAGTCACTCAGTACATATCATAAAGGACATGTGCCCTATTAATAATGCTTAATATTGTTTCTTACCCTTTGTAGCAGATAATGAGTTGAGATTTTAAAACATATGAAATTACTTAGCAGATTAATCATATCTTCTAAATGGTTACTTCATGAACATGGGCAAATTAAATATCTTTAATACTTTTCACTCATTTAAGTTAAAAAAGAAAACTGTATAGCACTACTTTCTATGTGACAAGCATATACATTGGAGATTTAATGATAACTGTAACATAATCTCTGTCCTCAATTAATTTATACCCAGGCAACCACAAGGCCACTGGATAAGGGTTGTGATAGCACTATGGAAAACCTAGCTTGGAGTGAGACGATAAGGAAAGCTTTCTTGGTGTATGTGGTGGCTAGAAGAATCATAAGAGCAAGTTAATTATAAATCTGCTTATTAAGCAAGAATATCCCCAAAAATCTCAAACTATGTTAAATATGCCAATTATAGTGCCTATTATAAGTACAGTTTCTTGTCAGAGAAACTGCCCCAAACAGCCTTTCCAAATACTGCTCGAGGCGGAAGTGCAGCCATTTTCTGGGCTAGATCTAGTCTGGCTTCTGCCCACATCTTGCAGGTTGACCTCTACCATAGCAGTAAGGTAAGTAAATCATACCAATGGTCTTTTAAAAATAAGAGTAAAACTGTTGGCAATTCAGCTGAGTGGCTTGGAGAAAGACAAAGAGGTAGAATAGGAGATATAAGTAATGTGAATCTCTACTATGCACATAGCAAGTTGAGGGTGAATTGTGGTAGCAGAAGTGACAATGAGAGGGGAAAGGAAACAGCACTGGAAAAGTCAAAGGCAGAGGGACAGAAAGAAGGTCCTGGTTTGGAGGTCTCAGCTTTGGGTCTAGTTTCAGTCTCCATACGACCCTCTCACTATGAGTATCCCTCACATTTCCTAAGTTCCCCACCTCCCTTACTGATCATTGAAGTAATTTACTTTTTAAGGTAATGTGAGTGAGTGTCTGTCCCTTGCAGCCAAATGGGTCTCACTGCAACAGAAGTTATAAATCTCCTTTGCAATTTACAGAAATATGTTTTTAGATGGCCAAATCATTCAAATTACCTTAGTGAGAATACTTCTCAAGGAAAGGCAAAAATAAAAAATAAAAATAAAAAAAAGATCATGTTACTTAGACTAAGTTAACTTACATTTATGCAATTTTATTTATAAAAGGAAACAAGAGGACACATATCTCTTGCTAACATCCTGCTACACAAACTGACGTCTAAATGGATATGGAAGAGCTACACGTCTACACTGAGTTCCTGCTCGCTAATCAAAACTTGCACGTCACTTCAGAAAATGTCACTGCAGTCCCTGGGCCAATCCACATAACATTATCAATTCTCATAATGACTCTTAGACATCTCTTCCCTAGACATTTTAAAGTCTTTATTGAGTTCCTCACTTAAGTAGACAGAGCTGGGCTCTCTCTAGATGCTTTACTTACTTATTTGTGGTTAAAAGATAAAAGAAAAACAATCAAGCAACCAGTGTATTATGTGCTGTATCCTCTCCATTGGCCCTCTTGTTTAATCTTGACAATATCTTGGTGATTTTTCCTCTGCAGATAAGACTGGCATCAGAAATTTGTCCAGGGCCGGCCTGGTGGCGCACTGCTACAGTGCGCCGCTTGGGAGCACGGTGGCGCTCCCACCGAGGGTTCGGATCCCACATACAGACCAGCCGCTCACTGGCTGAGCGAGGTGCGGGCGCAGCACCAAGGGTTGCGATCCCGTTGCTGGTCCCGGTCCCGTACGGGCGTGACACTGAAGGTTGCGATCTGTTGCCGGACACGAAAAAAGAGACAAAAAAAGGGCCGGCCCGGTGGCGCACTGGATAAGTGCTCCACTTGGGAAGCGCGGCGGCATTCCCGCCCGAGGGTTCGGATCCCACATGCAGACCGGTTCCC
>NW_007727571.1:234776-244265 GCF_000696425.1 Galeopterus variegatus
TGGATAAGTGCGCCACTTGGGAAGCGCGGCGGCATTCCCGCCCGAGGGTTCGGATCCCACATGCAGACCGGTTCCCGCTCACTGGCTGAGCGAGGCGCGGGGGCGGCGCCAAGGGTTGCGATCCTGTTGCCGGACACAGATAAAGACAAAAGACAAAAAAAAAAAAAGAGAGACAAAAAAAAAAAAAAAAGAAATTTGTCCAAAGGTTACAATGTTGGGATTAGAACTTAAGTCTGTCTAGCTCCAAATCACCTATACCATGCTGCTCCATAAACCCTAGGAGAGATTTTCCATTCTTGTGCTTTGTTTAGCCCCCGCCACTGACTCGTTTATCCTGAAACACTAGAGGCGAAGGACACCAGGAACTCCGGTTGCTGCCTTGGGTCAGGTAGGTACAATCAGGATTGTGAAGAAGGAAATGTTTGAGAAACGACTAGATAGTGGTTAGCTGTTCTACAGGGGCTCTTCTGAGATGATTTATCCATTTTCCTACAGAAATTATCATCTAAGAAGTTAATACTCATAATCTAAGGCTAGTCAAACAAATTTGAAAACAGCCAGTCACAAGTTTAAAAATGCATGTCTTAAGCACACAACAGTCAGCCCTTCCGTTCCTTTCCTAAGTAGAGGAGAAAGAGAACATTATAGTTTTTTTCCTCCATTTTTCCCACTTTACATGGACAACATCTCTATGTTGGTTTTTCACTATCCACAAAGCAGGAGTGGGGACACACTATCAATCTGGTCCCAGCCTAACCCTTAAAACCCTGTAATCTGTTTTTTTATTGCCGTGTAACAAAACATCCAAAACTTGGTTACATAAAATGACACCCACTTTATCAGGCAGGCTCATGATTCTTCGGGTCAAGAATTTGGACAGAGTGCAGTAAAGACGGCTTGTCTCTGTGCCATGAAGTCCGAGTTTCAGCTGGGTAGTCCAAATGTCAAGATGTGGCTTAGAGTCACGTGTCTGAAACCTCAGTTCTTTTCCATGTGGCACGGAGGTCTCAGGGTACTCAGATATCCGATATGGTATACAGCTTCCCCTAAAGAGAACATTTCAGGAGACAAGAAGTAAAATCTAGTAGATTCTTAAAGCCTGAGTCCAGAAACTGATGAGGTTTAACTTCTCCTCTACCCTGCGAGTCAAAGCAGTTAGAGAACCCACTCGGATTCAAGGAGAGGTGACAGAGATTGCACCTGTCAATAAGAGGTATGTAAAATAATGCATCTATCTTCAATCTGCCACAACTTATCTCCTGAAACACTTCCCTCTATCCTGCCTGTTTCACTATAAGTATGAGTTTTTGACTTAATGAATTACTTTTAAATTTCTTTATAAAATTAAAGTCCTACTATGAGTTACCTACTGTGCTTATAGGATGAGGAAATAAAATAACATGAATAATAGTGGTTCTACTCCTTACTAAATCACTTACTGTGACAAAAATTTACTAACTGAATAATTCAGTTCTTTTCTGATACACTTTTATCATCTGTAATAACGTCCCTCACAAAGATGTTTTGACAATTAAATGAAATAAGACAGGTAAATTGCCTATCACAGTATCTGGAACATATTAGATGGTGAAGAGTCAACTTTCCCTTCCCTAAATTAGAGATAATTATGGCTAATGTGTATAGTTTGGGTATGCATATGTGTGTTCCAGGGGAGGAGAAGAACTGAAAGAAAAATTCTATTCTGTCAATGCCAACAGCATAACAGAAATAGAACCTTTCATGCTCCATTTCTGGGAAGCGTAGAGTAGTGATGGATGGTTTTATTTTGGGACATTGAGAACCTAGCAAGTCTACCATCATTCCACTAATACACTGCATTGGTTTATGCACCTTTCTCTTCTCTTTTATTGCAGTCTTTTTAGATTATCTCAATGTTTGGTTATAGATGAATATAAACATTTTTTGCACCATATTATTACCAATTAAACAATACAGATCCTTTAAATTCACTTTTATTTTATATTCTTTGTCACTTGATAGTACTTTGCACATAGTAAGAACTCAATAATTAAGTGATCAAACAAATCAAAGGATAAATAATGACAATAGACTAATAATATGGGGGGTTGCATTTTTAGAACATGTTAATTGGAATGCTTGCTCCTATCGATAACTGGGACTATAATGTAACCATTTTAATTTATATTTTAAAAGATTGGGTATGTAATGAATTTCTTCCTTAATGGAAAAGGAGAGGTCAAATCTAGACATATTTAAACAAAGGTCAGTTGATAACATGTTAGGAACATTAAGAGGGAATCCCTTCCATTCTTGGACATGTAGTCTCTAATTCTATGAAAAAACCACAATGCTCTAAGTCCTGGACACTATATGAAATTCAGACATGATTCCTGCCTTGTAAATATCTAAAATAAATTATACTAAAAATCATTCTTGTTAGGTTTGGCAAGACAGTGAAGAAAGAGACCCGAGTCAGGAGCCACTTCAGGGAAAAGGGAAAAGTTTTATTCCACCAATGTGGAGGGGAGACTGAACCAGATCAGTTTCCACGAACTAAGAAAAGCACAGGCTTTATAAGACTTTTAGGGAGGGTTCAGACAGAGTAATGGGCAATTTCAAAATCAGTAGTATGCAAGGTGACACAGCCCTTGTGGTCCGATGACATCTGGTAGGTTAAGTCATAAGCTCTTGATTAGCCACTATCTCAGTACGAAGTTGGAATACTTTGGACCTGCTAGACACCGCCCACAAGACGTTCCCTTGATGGTAACGGTAATGTTTACCCAGCAGAGAAATCTCAGTTCCCAGAGCAGAAAAGGGAAAGGGGAGTGGGAGGAGGTGGAAAGTTGCTTAACCTGGCTGTGCTGATGTTAAGCTAGCCATGAGGCCTAATAATCCTTTCATTTAACTAAAACGTAGTCGGCCTACCAGCAATAAGATAGCTAACGCAGAAAAAATTGCTAAGAGCCTTGAAATGGCTGTGTTCCAGTTACAGAAATATGATCATGAGTCTAAAATACAAATAGAATTGCACAAAATCAAAGGATTTTACAGCAAGGTTTTCTATTTTAATCCAAATTTTCAGAAACCAGGTCAACTGTACCTAGTAGCTTTTTTATAGAGTCCAAAGGGACTTTCGATAGCTGAGTCTGTCACTGTTAGTTACCATAAGTGAAAAATGTACCTTTGACACTCTCCCCATTCACTCACCCATAGATAAACTGTCCAAATGCTGCCAAATTGCTATGATTGAGAATTTATAACCATAGAAATATCTATAATCCTAAACAATGAATTAATCTACACCTTTGAACAACAATAACAAATTATAACTGAAAGAAAAGCTTATTAAATGCTTTCTGTGCACACAAGACCTCACAAATTCAATACTATAATTATGAAGTGCCAACTCCATGTAACAGTACAAGAAAAGTGTCTCTTTTTTACATCACACACAATTGGGTTCCCTTAGCTACGTGAAACAAAACTCAACCATCATACCCCCTTCTAGAAATCAAGAAGAAAAGTGATACCACTCTGAAATTGATTCCTGAAAAGCAAGAGGGAGACCACATATCTGACTGGAAACAAAAAATTAAAGACAGAGATTTATAAACATAGGTATTATTACAAAAAAAAAATTGAATTGCAGGCCATTTTCCAACTAGTAGCTAAAATCATCTGAAATATATGTTTTTAAAATTCAATCATTTCATCAAATTGCAGGATGTTTTAGAGACAATAATAAAATGATGCAAATAATGTATAACTAAGTAAAATGTTTGTTATGTTGTTGGAGAAGCTAGACTAATGTATGAAAAACAATTAGAAAATGTATAATAGTTTGTCATTCGGTGCTGAACTCTTTGTTACAGATTATAGGTCTCTAGGAGTTCAAAGAAGGGAGGGATTAACGTAGAATAATATGATTTTGCAAGACTGCAGAGGCTTGATTTCTGAGCCTTAAAGGATGACTAGGACTTGGAATGAAAAAGTGATTAAAAGAGACATTTTTATACATCTTCTGGATGGAAAGACTATATGGAAAAAGAAGAAAACAGGTAAGTAATTTCATTATGTACAATACCTTGGCTTTCTTATCAATAAAATAGGAATAATGATTTATAAAATCATTGTGAAAATTTAAGATGATAATGCATACAAAGAATTAATATTAAGTCTGTGACATTAATCTAAAAACTTCACTTTTATTAAGTTTAAGAACTTAAAGAAAGGAAGGATTAATGAGTTCATCAGTTAAGAATCAGCTGAATATGACAAACAGTGTTAACTAGCTGCCACATACAGTAACTAAAAAAGGAAATACATTTTCTGTTAGGTAACTTAGTTTTCTGCCACTAGAAGTGATGGAAACTATTTGGTTATGTTCTTGAGAGGTATATGGAGCAATTTCACTATTGGGTGGAAGTTGGATTGATGAGTCCTACCAGCTTTACCCTTAAAATTCCATCTTTTAAGTTAGCATAGCTCTATCATAGATCAGCCTAAGGTTTCTTAAGAATAATAACCATCCTTAAGCTCTGGACTACAGTGACAAAACAGTGGTTTTTATTATTATAAACTGCCTCAGAAACTTGCAAAATATTTTACTTTGCTGCACTTTGGTTATATGTGTATGTGCATTTTATGTGTGCATGTGTGTGTATGTGGGTTATTTGGTTATGTGGGTATGTGTATGTATGTGTGTATGTGTGTTACTTGGTTTTGTGTGGTTATTCAGTTATGTGTGTATGTGTGCATATGTGTTATTTGTATGTGTGTGTATGTGTTATTTGTATGTGTATATGTGTATGTGTTATTTGGTTGTGTGTGTGTGCAGGTACGATAGTGCGGGTGTGTGTGGGGGGGTGCATACTAATGAAAACTGATTGTCTGAATCGGACTGAACCTACCTTTTATTAGAGGGAAATAATTCAGTTCTGCATTAGGCCCTGGCTAAATCATTCTCTCTAGCTTTTATTCAAATTTTCTTTCAAAATGCTTTTCTAGAATCCCTTCAGAGATAAGTCTAAAAAAAAAATATTCATAATCTGACTAAAAGTGTTCATATATAACAAAAACCTCATCTCGATAAGTAGAATAATTAAATAACAACTGACAAATTAAATAAATAAATATATTTTATACATATCCTTATGGAAAAACGTAGTATACCAAATATTTATATTAACTTTACTAAAAATAATCTATTGAGTTCTATGTTTACATTGCATCCATACCAAATAGTCAAAATCAGTTTTCAAATGGGTCATGGCTTTAGTTATAACTCCAAAATTTTATGTCAATAAAGAATGCATTGAGAATGTGCCTTAATGTGGATTATTATAGTCTACAAAATATTAGAATATTAATATAAAAGAAGAAACTGTTGATAGTAGATAAGACTTAATTCACTACTTTATTTTTCTACTTACAAAAGAGAGTTTTTCTAATAAAACCTTAATATATTTTATTATAGTGTCAAATGATTAATAACAATAATCAACCATGGAAAATATCTTAAACAACACTTTTGTTAACGTTAATTTGAAATAGATATGAAAAGAGTGCTCCAGGCTAGGTGTCTCCAAACTTTTTTCTTTACAGAACCTGATGGTAAATCTTTTAGTCTCTGTGGTTTATATGGTCTCTGTTGCAACTACTGAACTCAGCCACAGCCAGCTGTAGAAAACATAGATAGGTGTGACAATGTTACAATAAAACTTTATTTACAAAAGCAGGTGGTAAATCGGATGAATTTTGCTCACAAATCTTAGTTAGCTAACCCCTATTCTAGGTGAGCAGTTGAAAATATTTCTTACATAAATTAAATGGATTCTCATATCCATAATTTTTAAAGTGTCATCTACAAAATCCATGAGGTTTTACTGGGGAGGAAAGGTATTTCCTTCAGATACTTGCACATCAAGGCCTCAGGGGTACCTCTGTCAAAAGCTAAGACTATTTTAGGAAGTGTTCAACTACGTCTACAGAAACCTCTTTAGAAACTTGATTCACACAGTAAGACAAGATGGAGGAAGGAAAACACAGCTGCAGAGGACACTGTGGACTGGTAATCAGTGGAAATTTTTGTGAGGAAAATAGATCTTAATTTAGATCTGTTCTCTTCTATCTTCATACTACATACTCATCTTTATCCTATAATGCTGGCTATTGAATATACGATTGCTCAAAATCCCATGATAGAATATTATATTTTTTGAGGATGATTTGGTTGTTATAATTTAAATGCTTCCGGATGTTAAAAAAAAATTTAAAACTCTCCTATCCTAAATTTTTTTTTGTTATGAGAATATTTAGTATCTTTCTTTGTCTCCTAATGCAGAACCACAGGCTACCAGGAGCTTAGTAAAAGCTTTCTCAGTATAATGGGGTAGGATTTTTATTTATACTAAAAATAAGGTCTCACTGAGAGAACATATTAAACAGAATAAAGAAGAATCTTTCACTGCTGGAGAAGAGAAAACATCTTAATGTTATATACTTCTGTCACTTGAAATTCCTCTTATCATTGTGTAGAAATATATTGAAAAATTTATTGCTAATGGCAAAAAGTTTGTTTTTGATTATTTAATATTTTAAATAATGTTATGATGAATATTTGGGAACAAATTTCTGAGTGATTAAAAAATTCCTATATATAGAATATATGGAAGTAGTATGTTGAGTTTTTCTTCACAAATTTGGATCAATAATTTTGCCATGTTGATATCCAAAAATGGTGATTCAAGGTTGCTTTAATCTACATCTTACAAAGAGTTTAAATTTTTATATGTTTATTAGTCATTTGCATTCCTTTATTTGAAGATTTATTCTTTCAACCAATATTTTTCTTTATCCACTTTTGCTAGCGACACCAGAGGTCTTGAGGGATACAAGGTTGCTGACTTCTAGGAGCTTAATTGGTAGTGTTTGTGTATCTGTCAATCAGTTAATAGATCTTTACTGAAGGTCTTCAAGGCACTGAGTATATGGCAATGAACAAGGCAGAAAAAAATCTTTGGGCCAAGGGGAAAGGAGAAAGACATTACGCACGTAGAGTTAATGTGTAATACATTTTTCGGATATTAATTGCATGAAGAAATAAGTGTTTTATGACCGAATTATCAGGGACAGTCAAGTTTGGAGAGGGACAGTGGCTTTACTTGGAGAAGTCTGATGAGGTAGCATTTAAATAAAACCTCAGTAATAGAAAAAAAAAAAAAGCTTAGGATTAAAATCAAACTGGAAAGTATTCTAGCCTGATGCAAAAACAATTGTAAAAGATTTTGTGATAGAAATGAATTTATTGTCCTGCAGGATTATAAAAACAAACAATGAGGCTAGAGCATGAAGAACATGGTCTAAAGTGCACAAAAATAAAATCAGAAATTTAGGAAGTGATCAGACCATGCAGGATCCTGCAGGCCAAAGTAAGAAGTTAGATTTTGATTTTAAGTGTAATAGGAAGATACTGGATACTGAGTAAGGAAGTGATCGGAAAGGGGCTGATAAATTTTTAGAAGATGGAGTAAGGTGAGCAGAAGCCTTGATGACATAGCAGATCTGGTGGACAAAATAAATGCACAAAGCTAAAAATACAATATTATTCTAAATACTTTGAAAGATCATATATTTACAGCATGCCCATGGTGGTGTTACTTGACATAAAGTAAAGGTGCAGCTTGCTGTGTTTCTCAAGGAACTTTGATGGGACATATAAAGGACACTGAGTAAGAGATAATATCAGGCCTAGAGGGAGAGAAAGAATAACAGGCAGGTGTGAATGATGTCACAATAGTAGGTGATAATCGAAGGGGTGACAGAGTCACCACAACTGATTAGAATAAGGGTTCCTTACATGATGATGGAAATGGAAGAGCCATCAATTGGAAATATGATGTGTGGGCTGGGAGGACATCACCTTACCTGCCACTTCTCTGTTAAGCAGGTGCTAAGAGAAGGACTCAACCTGATAGACCCGTAGGGATCACAGTGTATTCTGGGAACAAGCACACTTTATTTATAACAAAAAGGAAGGGTGTCTTCTGTGATGAGACTGAAGAATGAAGGGAACAAATTTCCCTGGAAACAGACATTATGGAGGCACTTTTTGAGGGCTTGGAGTAGGTGAGAGTAAAGGCAGAGGTTTCAGGGAAGTAAAAGAATGAGTTTTGGGGCAGCGTTCCAAATAGAAGTTGTCACCTTCAAATAAAACAAAAACAGTAATCAACTCCTGGTGATCCCAGGACTCCCATCTCTTGGGGAAAATAGCCACAGTTCTTAGTAGCAAAAGGATTCAGGCTTTTCTTCATTTTTTAGTTATTTATTAAAAACAATTGAAGCATTCTCCAGACACAGCTTGGTGCTGGAATTATAAAACAAAAAAGAAATAGTCCTTTTCCTCAAGAAGCTTACCGTCCAGTAGAAAGAGGCATAATATATATATTTTAAAGGTGTTACACAGATTACAACTAATTATGTGTAAATTCATAAAGTATTAAGCCCATTTTTTGCTCTAAGGTCAAAGCTCTCATTATTTAGTATTTCAAGAAGACATACAGTAATAATTTATGCTAAATAGCAAAGAATTCTATGCTGAATTCCAGGCCATATAGCATGTAAAGGCTACTGTAAAGGCTACTGAAGTGTGTATTTACGAAAGGTCCTAAGCAAAGAACCTTTGTATAATAGGAATTCTTCTAAGACAAATCTTAAATATACCTGGATCAGGGTCCAGGTTCTTCTCCCCATTCCTGCCCCTTACAATGCAAATGCCCCATTATGTTATTTAAGGATGGTTTAGTTCTTATTCAGAGCAAACTGAATAAGGTCGTCTGCTAAAAATGTATGCTGGGCATGTCAGAAGTAGTCAGGTTTTGTCACACACTCATTTTATGACAGATCCAGGCCACAGACACGAAGCTTGGCAAAGTACCTTATAAATTATAGCTGTTTTGAAGCCTATAGCAATGGCTCTAAACTGAGTTTCTCCTTCCAAATATTCCTGCAAAAATGAAAACGATACAGTTACCTAACACAGTAATACAAAGAACAATTCCTCTGAAAACTAAGTGCCAAGCACCCAGTGATAGTCTTAGGATTTCTATAATCTGTTTTCTTTTCCAACAAACCTAAAACTGTCACTATAAATAAAAAACCATGATATATCATGTAATGTTTTTCTTTAAAGTTTAACAGCCCTAATTCTGTACCCTGGCACAGTTTTTATTCAACAAAAATCTTACCCCAAAGAGATGTGACACTAATGTCACTCTTCGCTTCATGTTGAATAATGATTTGGCAATCTTTAGATTCTAAATTAAAATGCTCTGCATTATTTAGATTCTACTTTGTAAGAGGGCAGGAAAGAAAGGACTGTGATTATTCGGAAGAGCAACTGATGTCTCTACACTCACTAATTTAGAATAATTGTTCTGTTAAGTAGTTAGGCCAAGCTAGAGACTCTTCTAAGATGTTTGATTACAGTGGCATTAAAGATCCTAC
>NW_007727571.1:244714-246928 GCF_000696425.1 Galeopterus variegatus
ATTCGGAAGAGCAACTGATGTCTCTACACTCACTAATTTAGAATAATTGTTCTGTTAAGTAGTTAGGCCAAGCTAGAGACTCTTCTAAGATGTTTGATTACAGTGGCATTAAAGATCCTACTATAAATCTAATTTCCAATTTGGAAAAAGGAAATTCTCTAATGAAGACGTTTACGTTTCAGCTTCGTGTGACATAAGAACCAATGTATTTAAAAAGTAGATTTAACTTCCACCCTTAGATGAAAGCTTATGTAAACTTGTATGGCTTCATTTAAAAGTTCTTTATAATTTATTTGTTAACTGTAAAAAAAAAATTCAAAAAGAATTTTATTACCTATTTTTTTAAATTAGCAAATTTTCTTCATCTTTGTATAATTATCATGACTTATTATATAATCTAATTGGTCTTCCAATTTTTTATATCTTTTCTAAGAAATGTATGCCAATACTTTATAACCGTCAGGATACCAAGAAAGATGAATTTCTCTTTTTTTCACCTATCCTTGCAGAATGTCTTCTGTGGGCAAAATTGAAGATCTTGCAATCATTCCATTTCAAAACTCTTTATGAAAAGCATGTTTCAGTCAAAATAAACAATCTTTATAATCTAGCACTTGAAGTACAGCTATTTAGTGTGTATTGTGTGAACAAATATGAAATAATATAAATAGTTCTAATTTTCTAGTGTTGTTAACCAGTATCCTCTATTCTGTCACTCTTAGTTTTAGGAAGATGACTTTCATATAAATGATATTCTTAGTAAGGGAGACAAGTTTGTCACATAGATGACACCTAGTCAGAGGAATAGTTTCTTTCAACAGGTACAACAGTTTCCTCATTAATGGCATTGCAGAGAGAAAATTATGTCTTTTTTCTGAAAGATTTTATACCAAAACAATAGATTTGGGTCTAATCTGCTTCAAAATGAAAAAAAAAATCTTCCAACAAAGAAATGTTTCCATATAGCTTCACCTTTTGTATCCAGGCACACAGATAAAGACAATAATATAGGGGGGCAGAGGAATTTTTAAATTAAAAAGCGAAAATGAGAACAAAAAAAACACATCTTGAACTGCTAGCCATGATGGGTAAACTGTATCCTGAAATTAACAACTAGTAAACTTGACAAAACATATGAAACAGCTCTTCAAACATTGAACAAAATGCAGCTTGGGACTCTAATCCCTGAGAAGATACACAAATGAGATGACCATTATGATCACCCTAAGCCACATTTCAGACCACAGTGCAGACAAAGGGAATTCAAGCAGAGCATGTATCACCAATTTTAGGAGACAGAGAATCAAATCGGAGGCAGCTGAAGCAGCCATTATGTAGCAGAGTAACGGAGAAGAGAAAAATTTATAGATAAAAGAGTTCCAGAAATTTGAGTTTTTGGATGAACACTAACCTGTGCATGCTCAAGGTTAAACTCATCAAAGCACAGCAAAAAAGTACCATGGAGCTGCAAATTGAACAATTCCCAAAGCTCTCAGAGAATGGAAAGATGCTCAAATTCCAAACAGCCAGAGTGGAGAAATTTTATTGAGCATTCATTGGAGACCCCAGAAGGCCATGCCTTAGAAATAAGGTGGTCTAAGGAGCTGCGACTAGTCTATATGCCTCCCAACAAAGGTTAAAATCCTCAGAAATGAAAGTTGATCCACAAGTGACTTAAGACAAGACAAAACACCCAAAATCTTTAAGGAAAAAAAATTTTTAAATCCAGACATTAAATAACGTAATATTTACAATATTCTGTATCCAATAAAATCTTACTAAACTTGTCTAAAAAGCAGGAAAATGTGATCCATAACCAAGCAATGGAAAGAGATTCAGAAGTGACAACGATGGTTGAAATAACAGAAAAAACTTTTTAAAAAATTATTATTATCCTTAAGGATTTAAAGAAAAATATGACTATAATGAAAAGAGAAGCAAAAGATATTAAAAAGAACCAAGTGGAACTTCTAGAGATGAAAAAATACAATACCTGAAAACAAAGTTACTAGATAGGTTTAATATCAGATTAAACACTGCAGAAAAAATAAGTCTATCAAAACTTCAACAGAAAAAAAGAAGACTTTAAAAAAATTAACAGGGCCGGCCTGGTGGTGCACTGGAGAGTGCGCCGCTTAGGAGCGCGGCGGCAATCCCGCCGAGGGTTCGGATCCCATGTGGGGACCGGTTCCCGCTCACTGGCTGAGCATGGTG
>NW_007727571.1:247859-257935 GCF_000696425.1 Galeopterus variegatus
GAGGGTTGCGATCCCGTTACCGGTCAGTAAAAAAGACAAAAAGGAAAAAAACAAAAATTAACAGAACCTCTTTGACATGTGGGACAATATCAAGCAACCTAAAATACATATAGTTGGAGAGAAGAGAGGCAAAGAAATATTTGAAGAAATAATGGCTGGAAACTTTACATTCAGAGGAACAGGGATTAGAAATTCTTTCAACTTTTTTTTAGAAACAATGCAATTGAAAATTTTTTTAAATCCTTCATGAAAACCATCTATCAAACTATAATTCCATATCCAGCAAAGATATTCTTAAGAAATGAAAGTGAGATAAAGACATTTTCAGAAAAACATAAGCTGATAGAATTCACAATAAGACGCTTTTGTGAAAGATGATTATATAGATTGGATCATTCTTATCATAACAAAACTAAAATTGCAGTTGAAAGGCCAGGAGTGAAAAACACATGGGGCATATAGCACCTACTCCCAAGAATTTTCTACAAACCCAGCTGTTGAAACAGCCTGCTGTAACCCTAGGACTAGTTTTTACTTAGTAGCTGCATGAACAACCAGCCATGGCTCTCATACTAATTTTATCTACTGCTGTCACTCACCAGTTAAAGCTTGCCAACTCCCAAGCACTTTGCTAGCGCCACTGAGCTTTCTTTCAAAACAATATGTGACATTTCTCTCTCTAATAAAACTCCCAGACTTTTCTTTGTCCTTTACACATACCAGAGACCACCCCAGTCTGTGTGTGTGTCCCAGATTGCAACCCCATTTTCCCAAATAAAAATAAAAAGTTCTATTAGAGATTCATCTCTCTCTCTCTCTCTCTCTCTCTCTCTCTCTCTCTCTGCATGTGTGTGTGTGTATATATATATATACACACACACATATATTCGACTTTAACATACTTGATGACCATGGCAGGACCCAAAGCCTGACTCACCTTGGAAAGATTAATGGCCCTGAAGTACCCACATTTAGGCCCCTTGAGCACTGAGCTTCCATGGATTGCTTTTTTCCCCACATGAATCTCTCAGACTGAACTCCTGTTATTTTTTATCCCCAAATTTTGGTTGAGTTCAGTTTTATTTGGTAAATCCTGGTTATAAGATCTCAGGTTAGAGTGATCGTCTCCCTTCCAGGTATGAGGCCTCCGGTTTTCTGAGGGTCTTTCCCCCTAAGGAGTACAAGACCTCAGGTTTTCTAAGGGATCTTTCCCTCTGGTTTTGGGATCTGATTATGAGAGCTTCCTCCTGATAAAGAAGGATTATCATCCTTCTTGATAAGTATGTACTTTATCTTTCGATCCAATTGTGCACTTGAGTTTTAATTTGGCTTTTGTATTTTTTAGCATTAAACTGAATCATCTAGATAAATCTATTTACAATATGAGCTCTCAAAGTTCAAAGGTGTGCCAAAATAGTTCCCCTTCTGGGACTCCAGCAGGTGATATATTCAAACTTTATGGGATCATTTAAACAATTTATTTTTCAAAGCAAACTAAAAGACTGCTGCTATAAAATCACAGAGTCCAAATCAAAATTATTATCAATTGATATCTCAAGGCTGCTACGACTCTTTGCTTTTTAGAGACTTCTTTCTCCTTCCTACAACTCCTTCTCTTTAACCTTCTCCGAGCCAAACTCTTTTTTGACCAAAACTTCTCAGCTCTTCTGACATACTGCCTATTTAAATAAAGACACTTGAAAAACAGCAAGTAGAAAAGAAATTCATTTTGACCATTGGGATGTTTCTTAAAAGAAAAACGAAATTTCTCTGTAAAAGACACCTTCTCTATACTAGAAAAAAAGTCAACACTCTTATTTTCAAGCATGAGAAATTTAGACCAACAGAACACTGTACGGTCTTGTTACAATGACTCTCGTCTTTTAAGCCTCCTCACATAATTTAGTTATATTTTCACAGTTATATTAGTTATATTTTCACCCTCTGTCCAATCCAGTATATTGCTAGCTGACTCTAACTGCTTCATCCAAAATTTGGATCACAGCCTTTATAAGATTACCTATTAGGACAAATAAAAAATCTTAAAGTTCAGCCTTATCTTATTTTGTGAGAAATATAATTTGGATCCAATTGTCTTTTATAAACTGGTGAGTTTGTATTGCTGTTTTACCATCTCATGATTAAAGTTCTAAAATGAGAGTTATAAGATATCTTTGCTTATGTGTGTATGTGAGTTTGTGTTTGTTGTATGTTGTGTCTACATGATAAAATCTGGTATAGTTGGCCAAAATCCTTCGAAAAAGTTTTCTTCCAATTGATTTAAAGTGAATGCTTATAAAAATTGTTAAAATATATAGTAATTAACCCAAATACCTTTTAGTTCATATGATTTAAGTAAATCTTTAATTAAATAAGCTGGATTTAAATTTTTTGATAAAATAAAAAATGAAGATGTCTTTAGAATTGTCAACATACGTTTCTGCCTGGGTTTACTAGTCAGAAAAGGTTTTGTTTTTCTCTGCTAGATGTTGTAAGCCCATAAAACTATAAATCCAGCCTAAAAACAGAATGATCTTGTTCAATATTGTTGGATTAATAAAAGCAGCTGTATCTTCTGGGTTATCAGCAAAATACACACATATTTAACTTTAAGGTTCTTAATTAGGTGGAACACCTGATATTCAAAGGCTACAAAAATGATTAAGAGGGAAATAACTTAATATGATGATGACTAGCTTTATCTAACATCTCAGTTTCCATAAGTAATCTAGGTGTAATTGTTAAGAATAAATAAATTAGGTAAGTGTAAATGAAATAAGCACTTACAAAAATAATATTTAAAGGAACTAGAAAGTAGGAGAGTGAAATGTTAAAACAGTTATAGGTATAAAGATATATTTTTGGTCAGAAAAGTTAAAAAAACATGAAGAGGAAAATTTTAGGTGAGGATCTTGTATAGTATATTTTTGTCCTAGAATAAAATGACTTGTTATTTTAAAAAGAGAAAGTATATGACAAAAGCAAAAGTCTAAGGATGTTGTGGAAAGTCTAAGTAAGTCATAATAACGGTTTTTTAAGGGATACATGAAAGGAATTTTGTGTGTAATCAAGTTGGCTATAATTAAAAGAAACTTATTTATGTCTTTCTAAGAACTGAGCTTTAATATAAATATACTAATACAATACTATTCATTTGGTTGTCTACGTTTAAAGCAAAAAGTTTTCTTAAAATGGTGATCTACTCAGTAAATTACAAGAGGTTTTGATTAATTCTGAAATCTGTTTTCAACCATCTTCCAACTACAATTTTATTCTGTTTTACAGTTTCTACCTAATGTTAACTTAGAAATGCTGTCTTCTTCGTTTAATATGGCGATTTCATTTCTCGAGATAGAGCTTTCTTTTAAAAGCTTCTTGGATTCCTATCTTCTCAGAAGTCCAACTTTTGCTGTTCTTGCTGCACATGATTTACAGGTCATAGATCACTGCCTTCAGCTCTATCTTCCCTTAAGAAAGTCTAGACTGTTAACTTCCTCTTTCAACTTTTTTGCCAGCTCCTGTAATTTTTTTTTTCTCCAATTCTAACTGCTGTTATGACTTGACACTGAGAATGTTTGTCTTAAGGCTGAAGAGATCAATGTTGCCTTCAATGTAACTTGATTCTGTACTCGGCTTTTCTTGTTGTTCCAGGTAATCAAGAAATTTCTCAGCCTTTTACTTTTTCTAAAAGCCATGCATTCCCCTGCTCAAGGTGATGGTTTTCTTGTTTATTATTCTTCTGTAAATGGAATACACTCATAACCCTGAGCACACACTCTTCCAATGTCTAATTAGATTCATGTACTTTTTCCATCAAGTTTGACTTACAGGTTATTTAAAATGGCTTCCCATAAAGAGAAGCAATCACTGCAGAAGGTTTTTCTTTACCTTTTTAGTAATCAGCCTAAAGAAACAAAGATTTTTTGTTTTATTAGGACAGTTTCTTATGATTTACACCATCATTATTAGGGTTTTAATTTAAACTGGGATTTGAAAGAATTAAAGTTTTTATATCCGTGTAACTCTCTGAATAGCTTTTGAAAGTTGTGATTTTCACTCTGGTTAAATGGATAACTATTATTTCACAGTGATCTGTGATTCTGTTTTTTTGTTTTGTTTTGTTTTTTAATTTTCCAATGTATATGAAAGAAAAATTTATAAATATATGTTTTTTCTCCATTCATGTCTCAGGTTCTACAAAAGACATAGAATAATGTAAAATAAAAATTATAACAATGTATTGTTGGATTTGTAACATATTTAGACTTAATATGTATAACAACAGCACCAAAAAAAGGGAAAGAAAATAGAGAGGAAAAGAGAGAATAGAAGTAGCATTTCTATATCTCACTGGAATTTAATATCTCCAACAGATTCTACTAATTTCAGAAGAAAATTATGAATATTTTAAGTCCTACAAGAACTATTAGAAAAATACAAAAATATAGTAAAAAATAATTAAAGGGTTAAAATGTTACACTACCTTTTTTGTATTATTATGTTGGCCACGAAACCAGTCTTAATATATTTAAAAAGACTAAGATCATAGGAAATATGTTCTCTGACCACAATAACAGAAGGAAATTTAGAAAATTCACAAATGTATGTAAATTAAAAAATACTCTCCTAAATAAACAATGGGAAAGAAAATCACAGGGAAATCAGAGAGTACTTTGAGATAAAAATAAAAGTGCATCATATCAAAATGTATAGGGTGCAGGGTTCATGCAGTGCTCAGAGGAAAATTTATACTTGTAAACAGCTGTGTTAAAAACCTCAAATCAGTAATGTAAATGTCTTCCTTAAGAAAATGGAAAAACAAGAGCAAAGAAAACCAAAAGCAAATATAAGTAGGAAATAACAAAGTTTACAACAGAAATATATGAAATAGGGAATTAAAAAACAGTAGAGAAAATCAACAAAACCAAGAGTTGATTCTTGAAAAAGATAATAAAATTTGCAAACCTTTATCTAGAGTCACCAAGAAAAACAAGAGAAAAGACCAAAATTACTAAAATGTGATTCTGTTCTGATTTAGTGCTTTAAACCTTTTGAAATATTTGATATGTTTCCTCAATAATAAAAGTAGATATTAAGTCTTTTTAACCTAAAGTTAACTATGTTAAGTTATACTTAACTAGGTTGAGCTATTCCAGCTGGGCCCTTAGGAGAGCCTTAAAGGATGTACTTCTCATTTTGTAGAGGTACTAAATAATTAAGCTTATTTGGTAAATTGTATGGGAAACATTGTCAAATGCTAAGTGGAACTAGATCTTCTTTCAGTTACATTTATAAAAATGTTATTGAGATAAATGTTCCAAAATTGTACGAAACTCTTAAAAATCTAATATGTCATCAGTTATAATTTGGTTATTATGCTATATGTCCTAAAAATAACCAAATTTTCCTTATCAATTACTAATCACAATGAACTTTCAGCAGATTTAAATATGACTATTCTAAGTCTCTGTCATCCACAGTGTTGATTCTTCTCTAAAGGTATCTGCAATCAGATTCATGGAAGAGACTCTAACAAATACTCTTAAATACAAATTTCTAATAACATTAAGGTCAATATGCTAAATAGAATTTTTTTCCCAAAACACTAATAAAAAAATTAATGGGTTCATGAAACTGCTAATCAAGAACAAGAAAAAAAAAATTAATGACATAAGATTAAATAACTGATAAAGATAACATTTTTTGACTTTTATTTAAAACATCGTTAGTTCTTTATTTAAATGTTTTGTTTTCCAGATTTAAACAAAAAAAATTCTCTTAAGCTACTTAAAGTTTACAGAAATTTGGTAAATTATACTTTTGTGAACAAAGGTAGAAACATTTGTTTTTTCTCCCTACTTGATTTCTTGAAAATTTAGAAATATGAGTATTCTTAGTGTTTTAGTCTATATCTGTTGTTTATAACAAAATACACAGAACAGAGTGATTTTTTTAAAAAAAAATCCAAAATTTATTTGCATACAGTTCCTGAGACTGGGAAATTCAAAGTCCAAGGAACACATCTTGTAGTGGTGACAGTGACCCCTAAGATTGAAAGATGGTGGAAGCAGAGAGAGCAGAGAGAGCAAGAGAGAGAAAGACAGACTTTCCTCTCTCTTCTTTTAAAGCCCTCAGAACCGCAGCACAATTTTTAATCCACTCACTACTGCACGGTCCTACAACCTAATCACCTCTTCAAGGCTCCACCTTTCAATTACCATAATAGGATTTTCCACCCTCTTAACAGTCACAATTGGGGTCCAGTTTCCAATACATAAAATTTATGGGTCACAATTAAAGCTTCAGTGAGTTTTGGGGGAACATAATTCAATCCACTATACTTAAATATATATAATTTTTGGCAATGCAGCTATTTCCATAAGTTCAATAAGAATCTACTATCTCTTTATAACAGGATACAATGGAAACATTGGTTATATTACAAAGGTTTTGACTAAAAATTCCTACTTGTGAATATGCATAAAATGCCTGGATTCTAGTGTTCCCAGCCTTATAGTAAATAAACAGAAATTGCTTGGCAGGTACAAAAAAACTTAAAACTGTAGATAAAATCTAAAGTCTGCCTTGATATGGTTTCATAGCCTTTAACAGATTTTCAAATCTAAAATTTCTATATTATCAATGTGAAGAAAGTTATGTTCCTTTAAAAATAAAAAGATATAATACACCTGTTAGATTGTATCCCTGTGCATTGTTTTCAAGTTCTTGTCTATCTGTAACTGGACTAGATACTGAATTCTTCTACGTTTCTCCAATCCAATTTTTTCCCCTGAAATTAAAAACTGTTCTGTTCCTGAAGCCCTATACGCTAAAACTAGATAAATTTTAAAGAACAAGACTTGTGCCTGAGTTACGAGCCGCACAAAAGTTTACCAAGCCACCGGATGCCATAACCAGAGACATTTGAATTGCAAACCAGGATGAGAAGTTGATCGCTTCCCGGTGCAGCTTTTCCCAAGACCGTTGAAACAAGATTCCATATCACACATTTACCCCTCTTAATGTCTACTTTTTTCACTTGATAGGATAATACTGTAATTAAAATTTCACAATCAGTAACTACTATGGATAAGTTTGACAGTACCCCTAGCACAATATTTTCGTTTGAACTGTACTAGTTGTCCTTTATGGAGTTGAAACTCTCTGCTGTAATTCAACCCACTCATGAAATGCTACTCAATGGCTATAGCAGGTCTCACCTGCTTCCCCTATGGTCTTTTGATTTGTTTAGTTAGTTGCCTTAGACATGGATTCTTGGTTCAAAATCATTACACAAGACTAAATTTATTATGTAGTTGATGGGTTTTTTTGTGTATTATGATTTTTAAGCTTTGTTCTTGTTGCTTATCTAACCTTTGTGAAGCCAACTCTCCCAAAAGGATAATGTTAACCCAACACTTCAAGGTGATTGACAATAACTATGGGACTAATAAGATGAAAGTTGATACTAGACTTCATACAAACCTGCCCTACAAAAGTTTTTCCTTCTGGTCTCTTTGCTGCTCAAATGTGTCCTGCGTCCCTGACAAACATTCCCATACCCTTCTCCTGAAGTGAGACAGAGACAACTGGGACAGATTCATCTCAGCACAGAGGGACAATTAAGCCTAACTTCAAGATGATTGATCAACAATACTTTCAGAAAAAAAGTCTTAATCAAAGGGGGAAGATGTAAAAGTTGGTTATATAAATTGGGTCATTCTTGTCATATCCAAACTAGAATTGGAGTTGAGGAGCCAGGAGGGAAAAAGCATTTGGGGCACATAGCACATACTCCAAGAAGAATTTTCTACCAACCTAGCTGTTGAAACAGCCTGCCGTAACCCTAAGACTAGCTGGTACCTAATAGCTACTGAAATAACCTGCCATGGCTCTGAGATTAATTTTATCTACCACCGTCACTCACCAATCAAATCCGGCCAACTCTCAAGAACTTTGCTAGTGCCAATGAGTTTCCTTTCCAAATAATATGTAACATTCCTCTCTTTAATAAAATTTGCAAACTTTTCTTTGTTCTTCGGACATACTGGAGAACACCTTGGTCTGTGTGTGTTGCCCAGACTGCAATCCTGTTTTTCCAAATAAAATGTTCTTTTAGAGATTTGTTTGTCTCTCTATTTTTTCATTTTAACATTTTAAAGGAAGTCTTATGGCTGAAGAATAACACTTCCACATAGAACATCAGATCTACACAAAGGAATTAAGAGTGTCAAAAATGGAAAATATGTAGACATGTTAAAGAAAGATTTTTGTGTCTAATTTCAAATTTATTTAAAAGATAAATACATTTGTTATTTTGAATATTCACTATAAGAAAGAAGTGTACCTTAAAGCGGAAATTGGAAATAGATCATTTTGTTTGGAGTAGTTTAGATTTCATTACCAGAAGGAGCAAGCAAAATTTGAGGTTATGGACTCAATCAGGGATATTTGAGTTAGAGGAAAAGTATAAGGAAAAAATTAAGACATAGGAATTTGCAGATTCGTAAAACTGAAATTCAAGACTTTCCACAACATGACCTCAAAGTAACTTTTTAAAGTTACTCCCCATTATTTTCCAACATGTTACAGAGAGTCCAAGATAGCTGAACTACTTTTTGAGTTGTTTTTTAATAATTATACTTTCTCAGCACTTCTTGAAGCTGTCACTGCCTATTCGTTATTTGAGGTCTTTCTCAAAAGGGACTTCCTCCATGAAGCTTTTGTTAGTTCTCCTTGGCAAAAGTAATCATCCCTTGCTTTGAACCTACATAGCCCATTGCACTATTCGTTATTTGAGGTCTTTCTCAAAAGGGACTTCCTCCATGAAGCTTTTGTTAGTTCTCGTTGGCAAAAGTAATCATCCCTTGCTTTGAACCTACATAGCCCATTGCAAAAACTCTCAGGACACATGATTTGAGTTCATGTTACTTATGTACTTAGCTCTTACCCATTAGTTAAGTATAAGCAAAGACTGTACCTTGCTTCCTTCGGTATCATCTATCTCATACAAGATAGAAAGAAGGGAATTAACATTCATTGAGTATCTATGATGTATCTTTACAGAACTAATTATTTGAAAAATATTAATCTTCACCACAATCCAAAGAAACAGTTATTAGTATGTACATTTTATGCATGATGAAATGAAACTTGTGTAACTTGCCCAAGATCACATGAATGGCAATAACGAATCTACAAGAATATCACAGGGTTCTATGACTTCAAAGCATATATTTGTTTCACTAAATATTGCAGGTAATTAATTAGTAAGCATAAATTGAAACTAAACAGTTTATACTGTTAAGTTTTTTTATTATTAAGTATTTCTAAAGAGAGAGAGAGAAACGAAGAAAGGAAGGAAGATACTAACAAGTGTTTGAAGCAGATATATCTATTTTGGTTTAGAACATTTCATACAGAAAACACAAGGGAATACAAAAAAATAAATCAGAGTAACTTTAATAAAGAGACAGCTATACTTTAGAAAAAAGCCCAACTGCTGCTAAAAATTATTATCTCAAAGGGATAAAATTGCTATTGATTTGGATTTCTTAGAGTTAGAAGTAACCTGAATGAACCATGTCTTGAATTGGTGTTAGCAACTCTAAAAGCAATCTTATAAATGCCTGAACAAGGAAATAACGAAGAGAATACATTCCCAGAAATGCATCGTTAGGTGATTATGTTGGTGTACAAATTTTATAATGTACTTATACAAACCTAGATGATATAGCCTACTATCCACATAGGCTACTATGGTATGGCCATTATAGTCTTACGGGACCACTGTCATACATGTGGTTCACTGTTTACTAAACATCGTTATGCAGCACAGGACCACATTTATTTCAGATAAATCAAGTTTCTTCAATATAGTCGTATATGTATATAATTAACGATATATTTTAGGAATATATTCAAAAAGTTATAATGATGAGGCAGCTTTAATTTGTACGTCATTAGTTAATGAAACATCCCAGTTGCACGAAGGAATGTGTCAGAAACACTGTTTTGAAGCTTCAAAGAATATTGGCGAGTCTCGGTCAATAACAATTTTTGAGACAAATGAGGCC
>NW_007727571.1:258692-259983 GCF_000696425.1 Galeopterus variegatus
ATGTATATAATTAACGATATATTTTAGGAATATATTCAAAAAGTTATAATGATGAGGCAGCCTTAATTTGTACGTCATTAGTTAATGAAACATCCCAGTTGCACGAAGGAATGTGTCAGAAACACTGTCATGAAGCTTCAAAGAATATTGGCGAGTCTCGGTCAATAACAATTTTTGAGACAAATGAGGCCATGGTCTCTACCTAGATGGGCAACATATGATATGTGACAAATCACTTTCACGTACATACAAGATAAATCGAATTACAAGTATCTCTGAATCGTGTGACAGAACAGTATAAAAATATTGGGAGTTATGCCTTCATATCTGCTATTCTGATGAACATATATTATGTCCTAGTGAAATAGTTATGTAATTTACTAATACATTTCAAAAAGTAGGATGGGTAGGTGTTACTAACTTTTATTTTGGTCAGCGTAAGTCATGGATGTGAAATGCAATCAACACTAGTGCTTTGTAAAAATTAGAAATGTTGATGCATATGGAATTAATATCTAAAAGATGTGTACATCCTATAAAAATACATATTTAAATTTTTCTCTGAAAGACATCAACAGAGTTTTACCAATATGCAGTTTTAGGATATTGAAACTTTTTTTTTTAAAAAAGCCTTAGTATTTATTAAGGCTTTCTCCTCAATATTCTAAAGTGGTTCATAATAACAATAATTAAAATTTACAATAATGATGATCTTCAATAATAGGAAGCAATTATTGTGATAATAATCTGTGGAAGATAACTTCAAGCAGCTAATAGCAAAGGCAAAATTATAGAAACTGAATAATGGTGGTAATCAAATGAAAAGTTTTCCTTCTAAAAGTGCTTATTTGACAGCAAACTGGTGAATTAATATTGTTAGTTGCGAATCAATTCAAAAACACAGAAATATACTAGCTAAAATAAGTAAGCAGAACACCTTTCAAAATAATTGTGAAAAATATTCCTAAGCACTATGGAAGACACATCTGATAAATATTTGTGGAAATATACCTTATACAGGTAAATAGGTAAGATATATAGATGCAGGGTTTAATTGTTAATTATAATACTAATTGATACAGTTTGTATCCTCTCACAAATATTACCTAATATTTAAGCTCCAAGAGATAAGTGACTTTATTTTGTTTACCACTACATATACAGATATATTACTTGGTGAATTGTAGGTGTTAGGTAATTATTTGTTGAATAAGTAAATTAACAGATGAAAAAATTCTGAAAATATCCTTTGCAATGGGAGAATTCATATTTACTCCTTTTCAATATATGA
>NW_007727571.1:260051-262134 GCF_000696425.1 Galeopterus variegatus
GCTCCAAGAGATAAGTGACTTTATTTTGTTTACCACTACATATACAGATATATTACTTGGTGAATTGTAGGTGTTAGGTAATTATTTGTTGAATAAGTAAATTAACAGATGAAAAAATTCTGAAAATATCCTTTGCAATGGGAGAATTCATATTTACTCCTTTTCAATATATGATGTAATTTACTCTTAGTCTCTATTCTCTTACTGACTCAGTGGGTTACAGGGAGATTTTCCAAGGTAAAAAAGATCACTAAATTGTTAATAACGTGCCTAGCGATTACCTTCTGTTGTTACTGTTTTTGTTTTTGCTTAGTTTTATTGAAAAACATGTGGTCCAGGGGGACCTGGAAAACTTAACATATGGGTTAAAGTGTTCTTTTTGGTGTTTCACTGTGGCACTGCACAGTAAAGTTTTATGGGTTCCAGGAAAACAAATGAAAACAGTAATTCAGTCTCTAGAATAACTATCTCTATAACCTCATATCTTTGTTCTCACTTATAGTATCGTCATCTTGGGAGTTCTTATTACAAAATTTAAATTCCTGAATCAACAGAGCAATTCGAACAGCAAACTGCTCAACCCATCAAAGAGGTTTGTGTTGCAGAGGGTGGCAGAAGGGCAGGAACCTCTTCCAATTCGTTCTTATAGCCTCAGGATCACTCTCTGGTATTGTAAATCCCTTGCTATCAGAGCCCACAGAGTTCTTATATTAAAACAGGTCTTATCAGCTCCTAGCCTAGTATTTATACTCAAGATTTCATGAGAAGATGAATTGTCAATGCTACCAACTCATTGAATATAATAAATAGTTAAGAGACGAATATTGTCAATAATTATGAGATTAAAAGTCTTCTCTAAAAGGTATTAAAAAGCTTTTAGAAAAGAGTATCTAGTCTTCAACTAAAAGAAATAATAGATCCAAATTAAGATAAGAGGGTAAAGACATTTCATTATTGAGGATAAGTTAATTGGCAGATTAAGAAAAGCAATGACCAGGGATGCAGGAGGGAGCATTGGGTTAAATACAAAACAATGTCAACTTTTTTATTTGGTATCTTGTAACTAGCTCAAGCTCTTGTGTGTAAAAACAATGCTCAAAATCCTGGGATAAATGTAGTGAATTGTATGGAACTTGGTCTGGAACTTCAAAATTATGCAGTATTTTGAAAAAGCTTAATTACATGTAAAGTGCTGTGAATGGTATAGTAGGTATCAGATCAGGAATGAATGAGTAAATGAATATTAAAAATATTATTTGGGGCGTATATAAAACTCCTTGGTTGTTTTTTTTTTTTTTAAATCGATATTCCAGGTTATGTAAAACAAAATTACTGATAGAAACTCTAGTTGCTATTCTAGTTTTCTACTCCTAGATTGGAAAGTTTGTGGCTAAACTGTGTATTTAATCTTGTCTGCTTCTCTCTATGAACAAAGAAATAGTATTAAGAACACAGCTTTCTTGAAGGTAATGGAAAAGAAGGATGATCAAAGAAAGCAGCCCGAGCAGGAAGCAGCCCACGTTCCTCAGATGCAGGCAGGCAACAGTAAACAATCCCAGTGTCACTATCTCCAGTTACAGGAAGCACAGCCTATTACCAAGATCTAAGGATGATGCAGATCCTCCAGGTGATTTAAGTCTGTGTAAAGAAAATATAACCTTGCCTTCAGTCAGATAGTTGATTTCCTTGTTCATTCTTTGAACTATTTGATACATATCACTTCTACCTACTGAGACATGGTTAGAGCAGCAACATGTCCTGGATTGTCTGAGTCAGCACCAAATTAAAATTTTTTGTCACATTTGTTGGTGTGTGTGCCCTAGAGTTAGATTCAGAAAGTAACGTCCCCTTGTACATAAGTTCACTGGGAATTTAATACAAAATTCCTACTTCAATTCAGGCAGGGGCAAGAAAGAGGGAGTTTTCTTAGAATTTTTCAGTCCCACCCCAATTTTCAGTTTCTTAGAAGGAAGAATTCAGTCTTTGAAATACCGAAGAGATCAGGATAGTGAAAAGGCTAACAGAAAATATAGATTTTTTTTTTTTTTTTTTTTTTTTTTTTTTTTTTTTTTTTTTTTTTTTT
>NW_007727571.1:263134-274102 GCF_000696425.1 Galeopterus variegatus
AAAAGGCTAACAGAAAATATATTTTTTTTTTTTTTTTTTTTTTTTAGCTAAAGGATATTTGAAGATGATAGATTAAGCTTGGACACATCTATGGAATTTCTAAAGTGAGACTGACGTAGCTTCCATCTAAATTACTAGAATGATCTTGTTTCTTATCTTTGGATCAGTCAGAAGTGGCCCTAAAATGACCATAGGAATTGAGGGTAGACATAGGATAGTGCCCCTGCTCCTGTCTCTTTCATTCACTTGTTATATTGTATACGACATGTGAGATGTCGTATACAATATACTTTCATACTGATCTCAATATCTCCCCCACTGTATTGTGAGATTCTTTTTTGACTAGTCATATACTGCTTGGCTTGTCTTCCAGCAGCATAGAGCAAGCATTATTCTCCATTTGCCTTAATTCAATTGAGGCTTTGCCTTCTTATCCCTACCACACTCAGTGCTGAAGAGATAAATCTGGGTCAGCTTTCTAACGGGACAGATGAACAGAAGGACATATGGAAAACACGGAGCCAAAGAACCTGCTTGTCTGGAACCAGGTCAAGCTATGGGGAAAAGCCACACAGAGCAAAGATGGTCACTGTTGATAGTGCTGGAAGTTTACTGTACCCATTGTAATTAATTGTCACTCACTTCTCAGCTGAAGTCTGGAGAAACTTGCATTGCCTATACCAACTCATGGTCTTCAGATGGGCTATACCTGAAAGACTTGTTCTCTTATATCTACTCAGTATCAGCCTCCATGATATGTTTTAAGTTGAGTCATTTATCGACAATTACAATTTGGGATATTTCACAAAAAAATATGTAATTCCAGACTTCTTGAAAAATTGGAAGTGTAGGCAACACTGTGTGATCACACTTGGGGCTTGTTAGTAGTCGCTTCCTTTAGACAAAAGAGATATTCTCCAATCTACCACAATCCTAAATGATCAAACACATCTTTTCAGAAATACCAAAAGTAGTATTGAACCCAAAAGTAGGATTGCAGCAGTGTCGTGCTGGAGCCAGGCTGTACTGGCGCCAGCTTGTACTGGCTCAAGAGAAGGAGCGTGTACATTTCTTCCCAAATTCAAGGTCAGTGGCATCACGCTGGTACTTGAAACCAGCCACAATGGGAATATTTACACAGTAGAAATCTGCAAATATTGTCAGTCGGGTTCTCCACCCAACCTCAGACACTAGCTGATAAACACTTACCAGCAGCACTGGATTGAGGTGAAATGAAGAGCACGTGCCCACGGGAGGAGGACAGATGCAATTCACAAAGCAACTTTAGTTATACTTGTTATAACTAAACTGTATTTGTTATATTGTATAACCTTATACAATGAAATTATAATCTGCATTAAAAATATATTAGATCTGTCATGATTAACTTCTACTTATCTTTTAAATACAACAGCAAATAGTACCTTCCAGCCATACTGAACTATGTGCCATTTTTAAAACGGGACATCTTTTTCTCTTGCTTTTTTTTGTAAATATTTCCCTCTTTTCTGAAATTAAGAGGTATCACTTGAAATGTGCCATCAGAAACCTTAAACTGTCTTCCTGTTTGTAGACAGGAAAATGTTTTGAAACTGATCAAAGAAATATCTGATGGACTTTGGATGTCACTGGCACCATTGTGCACACAATAAGCACAAAATAGCCACTGGCCTTGTGTTTCACTCCATCACCAAACTCCTCCCCCCTTCCCTTTAGGAGAAGCCTCCTGACTTAAACAGAAACCCTTTTGCTTCTGCAAGGACGCAGTTCTCCACCCCGGTCGCATATTTTCCACATTAGCATAGTGCCCCTCCTTGATAGTATCAGCCAGCCCTTGGCCCCCAATATAAGCTCTAACACCCCCACACCTGGTGCTTTCCCCCATTTTGAGGACAGCCCGGCAGATTCTTTTCCTTTAATAAAGCTTCAATGGTACCCAGAGTCTTGGCTCACTTTCTTTCAATATCCATCTGACTAACATCTGCCTGTCCTCTAAGATTCAACTCAGGCATCTTATCCTCTATAGAGTAATCTCCTTAACTGGCCTCAAGACATATTTTTGTCCCCTTCCTCTGTGCTTCCTAATATGAAGCACATTCTTCTAATAATTGTTGTACAGTGTTTGGCAATTGCCTGTTTGACTGTCTCTTCCCTCTACTGAACTTTCTCCTACTCGAGAATACAGCTTTGCCTTTTCTTTATTTTTCGTGGTATCCTTCCAGAATGATGCCTTGCCTTTTACCTAGTAGGTGTTCAATAGAAATTTCTTAATTTAATAAATATTTATCCAGGAAAATGAAATTCTTTATATTTTGAGATATTTCATATCTGCTTGTTATAGCCAAGAGTACTTTCTGTCTCTTTACTGAAAGGTGCCTTCCAAGCTTGAAATATCAGGGGTAAAATGTGGTGAGAGGAAGAAAAGAGAATCAGCATGGCTCACCAAGATCACAAGGCTCTTGGTAACTGACTGAATCAGGACTCTAATCCAAGGCTACAAACAATGAATCCAGTCATCTTTCCATTGGGTCCCAGCTCCTTCCTTATATATTTTAATCCTATTACTCCAATTTTATCTCCCTACTACTAAAATTTCCAGCACAGGTATTACTTACCTTCTCCCTCAAGGCATGAGATTCACTAACTATCCTAGATAGCTAGTTTCATTATTTAACACCTTAAATCTCCAATTACATTGTGAGTCCATTTTGACCTTTCCTGGAGCTCCTCAGAGACATCCCCTATCATCATTTTATCATTGAAATTTATTGGTATCATTTCATTTACCAACTGCCCTTTTCATTTTATATCAGGGGCAGATGTTCTATCTGGCATCTTCCCCAGCTGCAATCAATGTGCATAATGCCACAGCTCTTTGATTGGTTTCAAAACATTTTCCCATCTACAAATAGGAAGGCAGTTTAAGGTTTCTGATGGCACATTTCAAGTGATGCTGCTTAATTCTTCTGCAGTTCTCAGTGTCTTGGTTGTTTCATACTGATCTTTAAAAATAGACTTCCTGATGTTGCAAACTAAGAAGTGGTCCTAAAGAAAAAGAAGATTAAAACTACAAGTGGTGCAATACAGATACCAGACATTCTATTACAAAACTACGAGTATTAAAATGAATGTACTGAAGAAAAACTTAGTTGTGTTGGCCTTAGATATACCCTGGTAGTTGATTGTTGTTGATTTTCTATTCAGGTTCTTTTTAACTGCTCTTAACTAGAAAAAAAAAATAATAATAATTTTCTTGGCAGTACTTATAAATAATTTTTATAATAGATAAGAAAAATTATTGCTTAAAGATTAATGTTTTCAGAGTAATTGTCATATGGATTCTCTTATGCTGAATTAAAACAATTGTTCCAAATAAATTTGAAGTAATAAGTGTCATTCATCCAAAGCCTTTATTAATTTCTCTAACAATGCTTTTAGATGTTTTTATTTATAATAATAAATATAATCTGTCTTCACTGAAAATATTTTTCCTAATTTTGTTTCCAAATAATTGCTTTTGTTATTGTAATTTTTGTTTAACATTTATTTAGTACCCATTAATCAAATCCATACAAGAAAGCAAAATTTTTTCAGTTCTCCTCTGGGTCTGGCTCTGTTCTGACTATTCCTGCTTCCCCACCTTGTGAGAAAAACACAGAACACCTAAAAACTTTAATTGTAGTTGACAAATTCTGGAAATGGGTTAACTTTTAAATGATTTTTCTAGCAAAAATTGTAACAGAAAACACATAAGAAATTACTCTCAGAAAAAAAATTTCTCTAGCTTCTAGAGCTTTGTTTACTTTGCTTTCTTGTTATAAATTGCTATTTTTAAGGTAGATTAAAACAACCTATTAGAAAATCTAATAGAGCATCTCTACATAGATTTGTACTGCTCTATTGAAAGGTATTTTAAATTATTTTTACAGTATTTGTACCACAGAGTGTCCAGGATATACAGGAAGCAGGAATGACTTAAGTGTTTCTCAGAGTGACAGTTATGAGTGACTAAGATGTAGGGAGATGAATCACATGGTCATCATATTGATCTGAATTTTTGGAGGACATAGATCATAAATTTGAAGGAGAAAGGCAATGTCTTTCTGCAAATGGATAGTGCGTGAGTCTTGAAAATGCTCCTTGAATTAAATGGGGCATAACAGAGGTTACTCTACCCTAAAAAACAATCCCAACTTTAATCTTGACAGATTTCCAAGTTCCTAATACTTCTTGTCTATCCTCTTAAGGTCAGGGTGTTTTCAAGGGGCTAGGCAATGAGGTATTCACTGGACGCCGAATCAGAGGACTTTGGTTTAAAAACAATCCTTGCATCTTACCAGCTTGTTGGTTTTGAGCAAGTCATTTAACCTCTAGATATTAATTATCCTATCTGTAAAACAGGATTTGTTGAAGAAAAATGTGCACAGGTCTCAAAGCCAGATCACGTACAACAATGCAATACAGTCACAAACTAAAAGCAGTTACATTTTCTCCTTACGGTTCTGTTTCAGGAGCAAGTGGAAAATATGTCACTAAAACATAGAGTAATTCCTGAAAATTCTGGTGCCGTATAGTTCATTATGTTGTTGTACAGTAAGGCACTAAACACTTAGGTTAGGTTGTACTAAAATTTATAATTTGTTTACTGTCAGAAGAAATTGGCAAACACCTATAAGCACACAAAATTTTAAAATCCATCTTTGCTAAACATGAGATTTTTATCATAGCTAAATAAACTTGGCTATCTCACCTAACTTCTCTGAGCTTCATTTTGTTCTTTTTCTTTGTACAAAGTGGAGAGAAAAACATAACTCTGATTATGTCATGGGGTTTTAAAAACATAAATAAAATAAAGTAAAAAAAAAAAACTATTATATTATCTAGGAATGACTAATGTTTATGAGTAGAAGCCAAGAGTGTTTTGTACGCCGTCAATTGCTTTACTGCCATATTCAGAACAGGGCCAGTTTTTAGGTAATAGCCAATCATTTGCTCATTCAACCCATACGGATATGTTTCAAGTATTGTACAAGGTGGAGGATACTTAGACACATAAAACACAACCCACTAATTTTAAGATATGTACAGACCAAAAAGGATAGTAGACTTAGCTCATTATGACCCACAGATATATTTTGTCTGCTAGCACATTTTATTTGAAATTTCAGTTGGAAAGTCTTTAAAACACTCTCCAGTTAAACACATACTCAATCTCTCCCTTTCTTCTTACATTAGTCTGCTTTAGTCAAACATGATATGTGTATTTGTCTCCCAAATGCCTCATGATATAGCTATGCCTTCCCTTAGCCAAATAAATATTCCAGTATATACACCTTATTTATGTCACAGTTTGACTCTACCACTACATTCAAGAATATATGTCCCCATGCGAGCTGTTGTAATAACGCCTTCCCTTAGCCAAATAAATATTCCAGTATATACACCTTATTTATGCCACAGTTTGACTCTACCACTACATTCAAGAATATATGTCCCCATGCGAGCTGTTGTAATAACATTCATATCATCTATAGTTTGCATATTTGTCGCAACACCTTTTTTTTTTCATTTTTCTTCTAGACCACGTATATCTCTAAATGTTTCTTGCATTTGCTTTGTTACATCATAGTTTTGACAAAACACAGGCTTGCCGTACAGGATACCCTTCTCTCACCTCATTCTGAGGCCTCCACTTCCCTCACATTCAGCAAAGTAATTGACATCTTACAAGTAGATTATTGCAGTCTTCCTTAATTGCTCTCTTTTCTGAATTCCTGTAACATTCCTAATACTTATAGCACTCATTTGGGAATGTAAGCACATACGGAAACATTTCTCTAGCTATTTCATGTCAGCATATCTTTCTAAAATAACATTGTTTATTTCTTGAAAGCAGAAATTGGGTCTTAAATTCTCTTATTTCTGGATCTTCTCTTAGTGAAATCTTGGTAAAATAAATTGACAAATAAACAGTGAAGGATGACACAGCTCAATACGTGCCCTCTTAATCATAGGTCTAATTATATAGAAGGTATAGTGACATAAAATATAAACTTATAAAATATAGAGTAAAAATTACTCTCTATTGTCAGAATCAAGCTGAGTAACCTGCCTACTTTCTTCATCCTTAAACACAAACACACACCAACAAACAAACAAAAAGAAAAAAAGAAAAGTCTCTAATTCATTCCCTAGTAATCATCTCAGTGATTTATGATAACAATTAGAATAATATTATCTGTCGTGTTGTATTATACATTTGTTCCATAGAAGATTATGCTTATCTCCTATAGTACTTAATAACCTCTTTATTTTGTGTTTGAGCTACTTTTCCTGAGGCTGAGTGTCTCTATAGAATCATGCTTTAAATTTCTCTGCAAACAAAGGCTGTTGTGAAAAATTGCGTGAAAATCTAGAGACTATTACCTTAATAGTTTCAAATGATACACAGCTATGTAGTCTGCTGCTAAGCCTCCATGTAATTCCTAGAAGACTACAGTCCATTACTTTTCTGTGCAAGATTTTATGACTACATTTGACCACACTTAGGCAAGTCCATTTTCTGTTGTGGTTTTATACTGTGTAGGACTGATCTCTTTATGTACACGTTCATTTTCCTTTCATTTTTTTAGAGGACCACTTCATGCTGATCATACATTCCCAAGATGACTTCCAAGTAGAAAATTATGGATTTGGTGTGTGGTTTTTTTTAATAACCCCACCCATGGGGTGATCTTTTATGTGTAAATTGAAAATAGTGACAAGAAAGCAAAGATCACTTTTAAAACAGAATTGAGCTTCAAATCAGATCAAAATTTGGCTTCAGTTTTATCAGTTAGTGGCTATATGACTTTGGCTGAGCCTGGTAGTTTTTCTAAGCTTTATTTTCTTATCCTTACAATGGAATAATAATAATAATGCTACCACCCTGTAAGGGTAATTGGGAGGACCAAATGAAATATTTTAAGTGAAGAGGTTTGCAAACTTTTAAGCATTACCAAAAAATGTATAAAGTATAACTGCTAAGCATGAATAACAGTCACTAAAGTCTTATATTTGACACCATCTATTCTTGGACATCTTCAGGACAAGCTATGTAGAGTAAAAGTTGAGTGTACTGACTCACCTACAGAACTATGCAGAGTCAAGATACAGTTCTGCATACCTAGAAAAATCAAGAGTTAGATATTTTAATAATGAACAAATAAGAACAAAATAAGTTTGAAAATAAGTTCAAAACCAGAAAATTCCATGTGGAGAAAGCAATAGATGAAATGTGATGATAACACAATGATGATTGTTGTAATTCTAACCTAAATGTTCCATCAGTGTCCAAAATCCAAGGAGTCTATCCAAACAGCAATGAGACAAGCAATCAGCAAAGAGGTAGGAAGTTGGTAGCAGTCAAAGAAAGCAGGTGGGGAGCCAGCATTTGTGGGAATTCATCATAAAAACTTGATCTACTCATGGTAACATTAGAGTTGATTGAAAAAGGACCAGTTATTAAAACAACTGGTTAATCCATGAGAATGAAAATAGAAAAGGAGTATTTTTATTTCATTTTTTTTCTTTAAAGATGTATAGTTCAGTGGTTACAAACAGTGGTGACTAAAAGGTAGAAAATATAACCACTATCTTTCTTGGACAAACCACAAGGCAGATTTGATATTTTGTGATATAGCAGTTACTCCTTATGAACCACTTTCTCAAAATTCAAACTGGTACATGCATACCTCAGGATGAGACCAAAGGTGGCATTAACAGGCTAAGCTACTAGTATTAGAGGAGTTTCATGCAACCTCATTGTATTTCTTGTCGTTAGTGAGCTTAGCACATATTAGGAGAGAAATTAATCTGAGAAGTATATGAGGTTATAAAATTAAAACTGTCATAAGTGCTATGTCAAAAACATGGTGACACCATTAAACTTCTAAATTGAGAATTTACTTATTTGTATATGCCAGGGAAATTTTCCTGAGAAAGAATAAATGAATTGAAATATGAGGAACAAAGTTAGAAGCTAAGTGGTGGGGAAGCTGAAATAGGAAGGAGACATTCAAGCTGAAGAACAGTGGAGTCTCATTCAAAGGTCGGTGAGACTAGAGCACTGAGAGCAGCAGAATGAAGGAGGAAACAAAGCTCAAAGGTGAGGGGATTGGTCTTGAAGGCCTTGTTCATAGTCCCTGTCAAATATTTTGGTCCTATGAGTAATGGCACTTTGCAGGTTTTGAAGCAAGAGCTGACATGTCTAAACTTCATAAAACATTATGGCCGAGGTATGAAGAAGCAATTTAATGGTGCAATATGGGAAATAGGGAGAAAAGTTGGGGACTACTGCAGTAGGCAGGAGACAATACAGCATTAACTAGGACAATGGCAGTGGATATGGAGAGAAAAGTTACTGGAGAAATATTTAGAGGTGAAATCAATTCACGATGCTTAACTCTATGCTGAAGAAAAGGAGAGGGCAGTGTTACAAATAATTCCTAAATTTCTGGCTTGGATATTGATTCTGGAAAGACTAGAGGAGAAACAATTTGGAGGGGAAAATAACGAGTTCAGAGATATTGACTTATCGTTGTCTTTGAGACATCCACACAGGATATTGGAACTCCAGTAGGGATAACGTTCTGAAGCCCAGAAATGTCAAGACTGTAAATATAAATTTGTGAGTACTTTGCATATATTCTGCAATAGAATTGTTAATTTGGTGATCACTTTGCCATGTTGTGAGAATCTCTCGACAGCACTGGCTGATCAAGTACATTCATTGAGACAATAAGCAATTGGACTTATTCGCAGTTAGGGTTTTGCTATATGGATGAGACAAAATAGCAAAAGGAGAGAGGTAATCGAGGGTATTATCAAGAGTATATTGAAATACGAATAGTAGACCCTAAGGAAATGTAGACATATTTGAAGGCAGGGAAGAAGGAAAGGTGGTCAGGGGACTGAAGATGCCGAGGAGGTCAGATATAACAGCAGCTGGAATGGGAGAAGATTGAGATAAGAGCATGATGTCCTAAGGAAATGTAGACATATTTGAAGGCAGGGAAGAAGGAAAGGTGGTCAGGGGACTGAAGACGCCGAGGAGGTCAGATATAACAGCAGCTGGAATGGGAGAAGATTGAGATAAGAGCATGATGTCTTTTAATTGCCGGTTGAAGATAGAATAGTGACAGGTGGTAGCGAGGTGCTCTTATAAGAGTGAATAGGGTGGGAGAGTGGGAGAAATGTTGTCAGTGAGGTCAAGGAGCTGAGCTTGCATGTTGAACAGTCCACATCCCCAAAGTAATGATGAAGAGGAAAGGTGAAGGGATGCAGAAATAAAAACACAACCACGCACGTGCTGTTTCCTTGCTTAAGGATATCAAAGAATCAAGAGAAGATGCTGTTCCAGGAGGTTTAAAGAGATTATCCCAATAAATCCATTGGGTTTTCTCAGTTTGAAATTTCAGCATCAAATATTTGTATATCAGAGCCTAATGCTTTTGGATATTTCACATTCCTGCTGATATTACACTCATTTCTCCCATTAACACACACACACACACACACACACACACACACACACACACACACACACACACACACACACACACACACACACACACACACACACACACACACACTCCTCAGAAAATACAGCACAGAACAATAATCTATTTGGCAGTTTTGATCATTAAGAAGCAATGATGACTGTCACCAGATACTTCCTAGTAGGCCTCATGGACAGAGAAAGGAAATGTAATTAAGATGTTGAATAATTTATGATGTACACTCTCCAGAGCATATCTACTTTTACTGCTGTTGCTATTTCCAGATCCTATTTTCCAGGCAGAGATTTTTTTTTCATGAGTTGTGATATTCACTTGAAACCATAATCGTTCTCAGAGATCCAGCTCTAAAACGGAAACTAGGGCTTTTCCCTCCACCTGAAACTCACTTGAAAGAACTAGGACTGCTGTGTCAACTGCTTTCAGGAGTTGTGGAGGACAAGACAAGGGAAAGGCTTAAGAATAATGTAATCATTATTTTAAGGCACTGGTTACCCAGACTTTCCCTGTGGAAACTTCAATGCTGAATGTTCAATTCTCAGATTAAAATGTTAATTAGATACACAGTGTAACCTAGGTAAGAATCTCTAATAAGTACTATGTCATAAAAATATGAACTATTGGCAGCATCTTAAATTATGTAACTACAAATTAAGCCGAAATCAAAATTTTCCTATCTAACACACTAATTTGAATAGTACTATTAATAAACTTTCAATTTGCTACTAATGTTATTTTCATGAATTTACTAGTCAGTTTTGTTTTTACCTAATACTATACACATATTTTTCCCTTTGCCTGTGGCTTTAAAACACAATCCTCATTAGTTTCTGTTTCCATCCCCAGCTTTGTTTTTATTGGTCTGTCTCTATCATTATCGCAAAACCATCTTTATCTCATGATGTTCTCCAAAATGCCTCCTCAATTTTGCAAATGCTTTCCTTCCAAAAAGTGAAGATACTATGGTTGATCCCATTCCACCATTGATTTCCAATCTGGGAAGGCAGAATAATTCCCCTGCCTCCAAAGATGTCTATATGATTCTCCCAGGAAACTGTGACTATGTTATGTTACATGGTAAAGGAAAATTCAGTTTGCAAGTGAAATTAATTTGCTAAGGAGCTGACCCTTAAATAGAGAGATCATCCTGGATTGTTCTGGTGGACCCAATGTAATTTAGAGGATCAATAGAAGTAGAAGAGGGAGGCCGAAAGGAGTCAGGGTTAGAGGTATTTGAAGACGCTACTCTGCCTGCTTGAGGATGGAAGGAGGGCATTTAAGCCAAGTAATGCAGTTAGTCTCTAGAAGCTGCAAAAGGCAAGAAAACAGATTCTCTCCTAGATCCCCTAGAAGAAACGCAGCCCTGTCAACAGCTTGATTTTAGCCCAGCAAGATCCACTTTGGACTTCTA
>NW_007727571.1:275460-276637 GCF_000696425.1 Galeopterus variegatus
ACTCGTCTGATTGTACCTACGTTAGTGCCTCTGAGTCTGTGTCTAGTGTACCTTCTAGGACTGTAATGTACCTTATTTTTGTTCTTGGTTATTCAAACAGTCCATGAATTGTCTCTTTTTCCGAGGTATTCCACAACAAACTAGAAGAGACATGTCGATCTTCTAATTTGTCTAAATAAACAACACTCTCCCTAATCTCTCAACTTATTTCTAATAATAATAATAACCTTAATTATTTACTATAAAACCTTCCTAACTAGTACTAACTATGGTAAAAAGATGGCAAAGACAAGTCTGAAGAAGAAAATGTTTGAATTATAAGATGCCTATAAAACATAAAAAAATAAATTTAAATCATTCAACCTAGGTTAACTTTGGTTCTCAAGTACAGAACTATTTTCCTAAAAATAATGTCAAAGTTTTAAATATATTATCAATGTTTTTATACTTAGAGATGTTTCCAAAATGTGAGAAAGTGGTTCTCTGAAATATTCCTCTAGAATATTGTTTACTCCAGTTTGTGATCATCTGCTCATCTTTTTTTTTTTTTTCTTTCTGAGACAGTAGAAAATTAAGTTTTATGCCCAGAGATGGTAAGTAAATGAAGAACCAAATGATTACATTATAATTTACGAAACTAATATTTGTACAGTGCGTATTTCACAAATTTGTCCACATCTATAGTTTTTATACTATGCTGAAGCATCTATAGGCAGAATCCCTGAGTTACGGAACACGGATAAGGATTTGATAGATAAATCCTTTTCAAATTACTAATGATAATGATCCTAGTTATCACTTCTTTATATATTTGAACTCAGTCCTAAATTCTCAAGCAAAATATTATAATTCTAAAACAGGGCTATANTCCTCATCTTCCTCAACAACTTGTCCCAATTCTCTGCCCACACCAGTGAGTAGCATTGTTAGCAAGCCCATTCCAGTTAGTTTAGTTCACGGTAGTTAGGGTTTTCCATTACTCGGCGGCAATATCATAATTTCAAAGAAATGAAAAAGTGCTTTTGTGAAGGAAACTGTATAAAAACTCTGTACTAGAAATGATGGAGGCTTCCAGTAACACTGCAGAAAAGGATCACTTTCCTCAACTCTACTCGTGTCGTTCGCCAGGGTATGTCATCCACGGAGCTGTCTTTTCCCTACCCCGGATTTTCTTCTC
>NW_007727571.1:277965-279509 GCF_000696425.1 Galeopterus variegatus
ATCTATAGTTTTTATACTATGCTGAAGCATCTATAGGCAGAATCCCTGAGTTACGGAACACAGATAAGGATTTGATAGATAAATCCTTTTCAAATTACTAATGATAATGATCCTAGTTATCACTTCTTTCTATATTTGAACTCAGTCCTAAATTCTCAAGCAAAATATTATAATTCTAAAACAGGGCTATAATAATTAGATTATCTTAAAAAACTATCATGAAGAGCATTATCGACCTCAGAGAGTAATTTCTAAATCTATTTGGAAGAATTAACATATTGTTTGTCCAGTTAGACTATAATTGATAATTCATTTTAAAAATAGTTATTTTTGTAATGGTCTTTTTGTGAAAAAGAAATGCCATGCTATAGTTTACAAGAAACATACAGAATGAAGAAAACAACACTAAAATAACAATAATAATTATTATTACTTATTAATTAATTACCACCACCAAAGATGGAATGTATTCCTTAGATTGATATTAGATCAGAACAGTTTTGGAAGGGAAAAAGAGTTTTTTGGAGAAACACATTATTTTAAGAAATATTTTCTTCGGGGCTAGTAGCTTTTGAAATAATATAACATGTTGAGGAAAAAAAGTCAGAATGAAATAAAACTCAGATCAAATGGAAAAATAACAAAGCCTAGCAAAAAATTTCTGAGTTTTTTGTTCTTACCCCTTCTTCTGGAAAGTTCAAACAAATAATCTCAGCTTTATTTTGTTTGTGGAGAACAGCTATTCACTTATAATAGCTAACTATTGAAAAATATTAAAAAATAAGATGACTTGTTTTTAATTACTTTAATTAAACATTGTACTATATTAATAATAGCTTTAGCACTATAGTTAAACATTGAACAGAGAGAGGAGAAGGGAGAGAAAGAGAGGGAAATGTGTATGAATATTATGGTGAATGCAAGTAGGTTATAACAGAGTCTAAGGCATTTTAATGCATATATGGATAACCTCATTGTGCCTAATTAAACTTTTCAACAAGAATATTTGATGCCCAATTACCTTATCTGAACTGCCACATAAAACAACATCTTTCATATTCTGTTTGTGAAAATGGAGCTTAGGTAAGACTCACGTGTTTGTCATTCTGAGTCATTAAACAATTCACATCACTTGAGATAAAGAGTTATTAGAAAATAAATACTTTGTCTTTATACCATATTTTATCAGTGGTCAGAATCTCTTAATTTTTTTCATAAAGCTACACATTTACCACACAATGTAAGTCATATTTTATTATTGTCCAAATTTCCTACTGCAATTTGGGTGACATAGAAATAAAATTATTTGAATCCAACTTTAAAAAATACAACTTCTTACATTTTTATTCATGGAACTGAAGTTTAAATAACCTCAATTTGTAGAATATCAGTTTTATTTTTGAAAGCTTATACCCTTGAAGAAAAATTTGTCAAATTTGTTATATTGTCCACAGGATTATAAAACAAATTTGCTTCTGGGTTACATGTTTGACTATAAAATTGAAGAATTTCCTTTCTGGCTACTGCCATACATTTTCTATAGT
>NW_007727571.1:280676-281287 GCF_000696425.1 Galeopterus variegatus
TTCAAGGATACTTCCACTTGTAAAAACAACATACTTGAACTTTTTATTTAGCACACCTTGTATGTAGAGGGAATTTTGCTTCTGGCTTATGTTTACACCTGCCATGTACTCTCCCTAATGCCAGGAAAATGAGAGCTGATTCTGTAGTGAATACTGCTTTCCCAAAATAAAAAAAAAGAGAGAGAGAGAGACACAATCTAACGGATCTGATTCCTTCATGTTTTGTTCTGTTTCAGAATAATTACAATAGGATTTGAGAATAGACCTCAAACTGAAAGCTAAAATGGTTCTTTGAAAAACACATGCCTAAAAATTATACCCTTTTTGATCATTGATATTTAATGTAGAAACTCTCTATAATACTGCATAAACCTGAAGTTTATTTTAATATTTATAACATAATCCCTCTGCCACAGCACAGTTCTAGTTAAAGAGAGTGGTGCATGTTTTATTTTTATCTTTTTTAAAATCACTTTTTGAGATATAATTGACATATAAAAAGCTGTACATAATGTACACAACTCAACGTTTGGAGATAAGTGTATACCTGTGAAACCACCACCACAGTCTATGCCGTAACCTATCCATCACCTCCAAAAGTTTTCTCCCAC
>NW_007727571.1:282002-292657 GCF_000696425.1 Galeopterus variegatus
TGAAACCACCACCACAGTCTATGCCGTAACCTATCCATCACCTCCAAAAGTTTTCTCCCACCGTCTTACTTATTACTATTTTCTCTGTGTGACAAGAACACTTTATTTTAATTTTAGCAAAATTTTAAGTATACAATACAGTATTGTCAACCACAGGCACTGTGCTGTACAGAGCTATCTAGGACTTGTTCATCTTGCTTAACCAAAACTTTGTACTCTTGGTATATCTTTCTGTTTTCCCTCCCACCATTGCCTAGCAACCACTATTCCACTCTCTTCTACTAAGAGTTTGACTATTTTAGATTCATCATGTAAGTGGTATGCAGTGTTTGTCCTTCTGTCTCTGACTTGTCTCATTTACCATAATGTCCTCTGGGTTCATTTATATTGTCCCAAATTTGGACAGAATTTCCTTCTTTTTTAAGGCTGGATATGTGTGTGTGTGTGTGTGTGTGTAAGTGTGTATATATGTGTATATATATATATATATGTGTGTGTGTGTGTATATATATATATAGAGAGAGAGAGGGAGAGAGAGATGTGTGTATATATATCTCCCCAAATCTGGTGTGTGTCTATATATACACCTATATACGTATAGTATATACCTATCTATATATATACATACCAAAATTTTCATTATCTGTTCATCAATCAATGAACATTTAGTTTGTTTTCATGTATTTGCTATTGTTAATAATACTGCAATAAGTATGGGACTGCAGATGTACCTCTGATGTCCTGATTTCAGTTCAGAAACCAGAAGTGAGATTGCTGGATCATGTGGTAGTTCTATTTTTATTTTGTTTGAAAAAACTCCATATTGTTTTACGTAGCGGCTGCACCAATGTACATTCCCACCAACTGTGAACGAGCGGTTCCTTTTTCTCCAGATCCTCACCAACACTTGCCTTTTTAAAGTAATAGTCATATAACAGGCGTGAGGTGATATCTGTGTGTTTTTTGATTTGCATTTTCCTGATGATTAGTGATATGAGTACCTTTTCATATACCTGCTGTCTATTTGTGTGTCTTTGAAGAAATGTCTATTAAGCTGTTGTGCCCATTTTTTATTTTTGTTTTTTTTTTTTTTGCTATTGAGTTGTAGGGGTTCCTCACATATATTGAATATTAACCATTATTATGGCAAATGTGAAGAAAGACTCTCCATAATTAAATTATTTCATTCCTTACAATATTTCATGCCCTCGCTAGCAACAAGTTTTTCTTTAAAGAGTTGAGAGCTTTTTAAAATGGTTCATATATGTGAATATGGCAGAAAAAGTGCTTAAAGAAATACATTTTATTTAGGTTTATTCAGTCAAAAAATGTTGTAAAAGTTCACTTATCTTATGTGTGGTTTCTTAGTAGGATATGATTGCTATCCACATCTGTTTGTCATTTTATTTTTCCTGAAAAGAAAGCAATGTTTGGTAATTATTTTGAAAAGAAATACTAGCCTCACTTTTTTCCTTTTGTACTTAGTCATCTCAACAGTTCACAGCTGTTTTTATTTTATCTCATTGCATTTTGCGTATTTTTCAACATCTACTCCCACATATCTGTCTCCACATAGACAATCATTCTCAAATATTTAATTTGTGAACTGAAAAATATTGTATGCATATACGTGGAAAACACATGACATTGTCTCATGTGTGTTTGTTTTAAGTTGTGTTATAGATCTCATTTTTCTTGCATTTTTCTCCTGATGTAATATTTTTAAGATCTATTCATGCTGTTGCGTGATATCCTGTCTACTACTTCTACTGCTTCATAGTAACACATATTTTACTTTTCCATTGGCCTGGAGAGGCAAAACTAGGTTGGTTCCATTTCTCTGACACCAAAATTAGTATTACAGTAAAAATCTTCATACTTCTCCCTCATGATGTACCTGTGCAAAATTTTCTTTGGGTTTTATAACTGAGTGTGACTGCAGAGTACATGCACACTTACTTGCACTAAGTAGGGCAAGATTGTCCTTCAGAACAGCTGTATTCATTTATACTCCTACTAGAAACCCATGTGTTTTAGTCCATTTTGTGTTGCTATAACAGAATTAGCTGAGACTGGGTAATTTATAAAGAACAGAGGTTTATTTCGCTTATGACTCTAGGACAGCTGGATCTGCATGAGCCTCCGTCTGCTTCTACTCATGGTGGAAAGAGGTAGAGACCTGGCAGGTACAAGCAGATCACATGGTGAGAGGAAGCAACAAAGAGAGAGAGAGGAGGTGCCAGGGTCTATTAAACAACCAGCTCTCATGGGAACTAATAGAGCAAGAACTCACTCATTATTCTTCCTACCTAGGGAGAGCACTAATTCATTCATGAGGCACAATCAATCAGTTTCCAACACTGCCACATTGGGGATCAAATTTCCACATGAGTTTTGGAGGGGACAACACATCCAAACTCCATCATTCCACCCCTGGCCCCCCAAAATTCATGTCCCTCTCACATACAAAATACAACCATTCCATCCCAACAGCCCCAAAAGTCTTAGCTTGTTCCAGCACCAACTTAAAAGTCCTAAGTCCAAAGTCTCCTCTGAGACAAAAAGCAAAAGTCCTTCCAGCTGCGACTCTGTAAAAATCAAAAACAAATTTGTCTACTGCCAACAAACAATAGTGGAACAGACGTTGGGTACACATTCCCATTCCAAAAGGGAGGAATAGGCCAGAAGAAAGGAGAAATAGGCCCCAAACAAGTCCAAAACCCAGAAGGACAGACATTAAGTCTTAAAGCTCCAAAATAATCTTCTTTGATTACAAATCCAGCATCCTGGGTACAACTGGGCATCTGGGCCCCGAAAGCATCAGGCAGCCTCATTCCCACAGCTCTGCCAGGCATAGCCTTGCCTGCGGCTTTTCCAGGCCTGCGTTGCCCTTTACCAGTGGCCTGCAGTTCTGGGGTCCTGGTGGCAGGCTCGTTGCCTTGGCTCTAGTAGACATTTCCCTGGTGGGGACTCTCTGTGGGGGCTCTGACCCCACATTCCTGCTCAGCATTGCACTAGTAGATGGCCTCTGCAGTGGCTCCACCCCTGCAGCAGGTCTCTGCCTAGGCTTTTCCATATGTCCTCTGAAATCTGGTTGGAGGCTGCCACACCTCCACTGCTCTCATGTCCTGCTGGCCTGCAGACTTAACACAATGTGGATGCCACTGAGATTTCAGGCTTCTACTCTCTGGAGCTGCTGCATGAACCACTCTTGCGGTGGACTGTTTGAGGCAAGGCTGCTCCAGCCAGAGCAACTGGGATGCAGGAAGCAGTTTCCCAAGGGCAGTTGTACCCCAGGTCTGTCCTCTGTGACAACTCAGTCTTTCTAGGCCTCAGGGCCTATGATGGGTGGGGCACCCTTCCAGACTTCTCAAATGCCCTTAGGGCTTTTCTCTCATTGTCTTGGCTCTTAGCATCTGGCTGCCTCATCACCAAGCTAATGTCTTTAGCAATCAGTTTATCTGCTTCACCCTTGCATTTTTCTCTGGCTCTCTGCTTCTCTACCACATGGCCAGGCTGCAAGTTTTCCAAATCTTTACGCTCTGCTTCCCTTTAAAATCCTGGCTTTACATCATGCCTTTGCCAGTATAACTCAGAATAGGCTGTTTAAAGTAACCATGCAGCTTCCTTAACGCTTTGCTGCTTAGAAATTTCTTAAGCCACACATTCCAGTTCATAACTCTTAAGTCCCACCTTCCACTAAGTCCAAGAACATGGGCACAATGTAGTCAAATTCCTTGCTATGATGTAGCAAGGGTTATCTTTTGTCCAATTCCCAATAAGTTCCTCATTTCTATGTGAGACTGCATCATCCTCATGGTCTTTATTGTCCACATTTCTATCAGCATTCTGGTCACAACCATTTAACCAATCTCTAGAATGTTCCAAACTTTCCCACATCTTTTTATCTTCTTCTAAGTCCTCCAAACTCCTCCAACCTTTTCCCATTACCCAGTTCCAAAGCTGCATCCACATTTTCAGGTATCTGTATAGCAACACCCCACTCCTCGGTACCAATTTTCTGTATTAATCCATTTTGTGTTGCTATAACAGAATTACCTGAGACTAGACAATTTATAAAGAATAGAGGTTTATTTGGCTTACAATTCTGGGATGGCTGCATGTGGGATGGGCCTCACATAGCTTCTACTCATGACAGAAAGTGGTAGGCACCCAGCAGGTACAGGCACATCACATGGTGAGAGGAAGCAAGAGAGAGAGAGAAGATGTGCCAGGGTCTATTAAACAACCAGCTCTTGCGGGAACTAATAGAGTGAGATCTCACTCATTACTCCCCCTACGTGGGGAGAGCATTAATCCATTCATGAGGGATCTGCCCCCATGACTCAATCAGTTTCCAACACTGCCACATTGGGGATCAAATTTCCACATGAGTTTTGGAGGGGACAACACATCCAAACTCCATTACCATGCTTAGAAATAATCCGACTTGTTAAGTTTAGCAACCATCAGAATAAAGGGCATTGCATTGTCATTTTAATTTGTATGTTTCTGATGACGTTATGAGAATCCCTTCATATGCTTATTAGTCATTCATATTTCCCTTTCTATTAATTACCTCTTTTGCCAATTTTTCAGTAGAACTTCCTGGGTGTTGTATATGTGTGTGTTTGTGTATGTGTGTGTGTGTGTGTGTTTGCATATTTCCTTGAAAATTAAGTTTTAGAATTTAAAGGTAACTATTTCAAGAAATGATTCATTTGTTAGACTTTAAAAAATGTGTCATTTCTTGAACTAAAATCTTTAATTTTAATGTTGTCAAATTCATTGTACATTTGCATTATGGTTGTCAATGACTTTTTCTTTTTTAGTTCAGAGTTATCCCTTTCAAATTAAGTTTTTAATTTAGTTGGAATTCAATAATGGTCAAATTATTTTCTCCATACAATGAGTTAATTTTTCCAATTCCATTTCTTATTAGTCCATTTTTCTGTACACCTGGCTCTGTTTCTGAGTTTATGTTATTCCATTGGCCTATATCTCTGTTTTTTCACAAGTACCACACTGTATCTTTGAACTATAGTTTTTGTAGAGTTACTTGCCTTCACTCTTCCTATTCAAAATGGAATAGCTATTTACTATAGACTGAATGTTTGTGTCCCCTCAAAATTCATATGTTAAAACCTAACACCCATCTGAACGAGTGGCCTTTGGAGGTGATTCGATAATGAGGACAGAGCTCTCATAAGTGGAATTTGTGCTCTTGTACAAGAGGCACCAGAGGGCTCCTTTGCTCCTTTCATCAGGAGAGAAAATGGCCATCTATGAACCAGGAAGTGGACACCACCAGCCAAGGAATCTGTCATCACCTTGATCTTTGGCTTCCCAGCCTCCAGAACTGTGAGAAATAAACACCTATTGTGTATAAGCCACCCAGTCTACGGTATTCTGTTTTAGCAGAATAAGACCTTATTCAAAGACATTTTATGCTTTTATATAAGTTTGAGCATGCACTTAATAAATTTTCAAAAATTCTGTTGGGATCAAATTTAGATTTTAAACTAATTTGTTGAGAATTAACATGTGTACAGTAAGTTATTTTATCCATGGTAAGCTTTTATCTGTGGGCATGAAGTGATCTACATTGATCTATGTGTTGTTTTGTGTCTTTCAGTAGAGTTGAATTTTTTCCATAAAGTTTTTCTACATCTTTTCTTAGGTTAATTCCTAAATCATTTTTAATTTTTGTTATTTGTGAATGATGCATTTTTTCTACTGTGTTTTCTAGTTGATCATTTGTGGTATAAATGGCATTATTGATTTAAATTGATTTATATGTATTAATTATGCCAAATTTATTGTTATTCAGAAGCTTTGCTTCCAACAGTGTTTCAGGTAATTCTTTGAGATCAACAATCTGCAAAAAATGATAGTGTTTTTCTCTAGTCTAATCTTTACATTTTTGATTTCTTTTTGCCTTATAAAATTGGTTAGGACAGAATAAAATGTTGAAGAGTAACATTGCTAAGGTACATGTCTCGTCATGCCGATCTTAAACAGAGCTTAAATATTTCTTTCTGAATTTCCTGTAGATATTTGATAATAGGGCTTTTAGTGAGCTATGAAAGATTTCTATATGTAACCCCCTGAAACTTTTTTTTTAAAATCATAACTAGGTATTAATTTTATCACTTCTCTTTCTGATTCTACCAAGGAAATTGACTTTTTTTCAATTAATATGGTAAATTGATAAATTTTCTGATATGGAACAATGCTTGCATTCTGGAAATAAACTCTGATTGACCATGATGAACTATTGGGATACTTTTCTGATGTTTGAATGTGTCATAACTTAAAGGAAGCCATTGCTCCTTTTTATTTTTTCTTGTACTTTCACTTTCCAGTTGGTATTAAAGTTACATTAACTTCATTAACGGATATCAAAATTTTTTCTTTAATTTTTATATCTGCAACAGTACATATAAAGATAACCTGTTCCTTGAATGTATGGAAGAAGTTATCTATAAAGCTCATTTGTTCTGTGACTTTTTATTGAGGATGAGGGATGTACTGTAATCATCATTTGAATTTCTTTATTAGGGTATGGTCAGTTTAAGTTTTCTATTTTTGTCCTGCACCTATTTTGGCATTTTATATACTAATTTTCCAAAAATTTAAACATTTCTATTAGATTTTCATATAATTGTTCATAATATTCCCTTACTATCTTACATACATAGCTGTGCCTATAGTTAGTCATTTCTTTTTTTATTCTGGATTTTATCTATCTTTAAACTACTACTACTTTTGTTGAGAAGTCACCTGGGAGCTATCCACTTATTAATATTTTCAAAGAACCAGGTATTTATTACCTGGTGAAACTTCTCCAATTTTGTTTTATCCTTTCCTAGTTCATTGATCTCTTTCTTACCTCCTGGTTTGGCTGGGTTTACTTTATCATTGTCAGTGTTTCATTAACTCTGTGAAATAAATGCTCATCTCATTTTTCTTTCTTGCTCTGTGATTGTCCTCAAAACTATAAATCTTTCTCTAAGAAGAGTTTTGCTGTGTCACCCGAGTTTAACATGTAGTGTTTTCATCATGCAGTTCTAAGTATTTTCTAGCTTGTCTTAAGAGATATTCTTTCACACAAGAATATTTAGGAATATACTTTTCAGTTTCCAGATGTACTGGATTTTAAGCATTTCTCTTGTTATTGATTTCATTTCATTGTGTTATGGTCAAAGAAGATAGTTTCTTATTTTTGTTCTTTGAATTTATAAAGCTTTTTTGGAGGCCTAAAATGTGGTTGATTTCTATGATTGGGCTTGAAAAGAATGTATAAAGTTATATACTCATTCATCAACAAATGAAGAATAATATCTTTAAATTCAGCTTTTGTTATTCATTTCTTTCACGTGCATCTCAGACTTTTAATTGTTTTATGAAAAATGTTTGTGTTGATTATTGTTACATCAGGACTTATTTCTGTCATCTTATTTTATATTTTATATTTATCATCCTTTTTAGTAGTTTTATCTTCCCTGTGTCTTCCATTAGATACATAACGTCCTTCTGATTTGAAAGTTGCACACAATAACTTTGTCTGGTGGTTACTCTTAACATTCTACAACTACTCTGGCTTATACATATGTTATTTGTTCCTATAAATTTCTTCATCTTGCCAATATCCATATCTTACTCTGTAACAAAGAGATGCTTTAGTGCATTTTTTAATTCCCTCTAGTCTTCCCAAAGCCCCAAACACCCCACCCCCTCTTAGTATTGTGATAATCTATAAGTCAGTTTTTGATTGTTCCACATACAAAAGTAGGTATGTAGATAGAGAAAAGATAGATAAATAGATATACATAGATAGATAAATACATATATAGATAGATAGATATGCAGATACACCAAATATTATATAGATACATGGGTAGATGTATTTAATCCTTATATATTTAGTCATCTACTCAATGTTACTTTCAATGTCATATGTGATATTCCTGAATTTATTTTCTGGTGTTTGTTTGAGTACTTTCTCCAAGAATGTTATGAAAGAGGATCTTTGGATGGTGAACTCTTTGAGGCCTCACACTTAAGAATATTCATAATTTTACTCTCATATTTAAGTGACAGGTGAGCTGGATAGTTAATATTCAAAACTTTAAAAATATTACTTCATTATTTTCTTGCACTTGAACATGCTAATGACAAATCCAGTGCCATTCTGATTATTCCCCATTTGTAGATGAGCTGCTCTTAATCTCTGGAAGTTTTTAGTAGGGTTTTTTTTTTTCTGGTTTTAGTTTGGAATTTTCTGGGTCATTTCAGTCTGAGATATTTATTTATCTTTATTTCTGAGCCATCCTAGTTATTACTTATGCAAATATTTTCATCTCTCAATTTTTTTCTTTCAGGGGGACTCCCACAAATGGTAAAATTCTACTTTTTTTCTTGTAGTTTCTTATATTTAATTTGTATTTTCTATTTTCTTATCACTTTTGATGCCATATAGGAAAACAATTAAACTTCATCACTCAACCTATTTAATTTTTTGTGCTATTCACTTTGCCATATAAAAATGTTTTGCATCTCCATTCCACTTTTAACACATCCTATCAGGAATCCCTCATGAGGGTGTGTGTTCATGAGACATGCGGGAGAGGAAAAACCACCAGAATTGCAGTAGAGATGGGTTACCTCCCTGCAGTCAGGCCTAAATGGGGATCATTCCAGGCTCTGCTCTTCATCAGGAGCTCTCTCCCATGTTGATTATTATCTAGACCTCAAGTGTGGATAAAGAAGAGTTGAAGGAAGGAGAATGTTCAGAGGCTGGTGGGTCTCCCTGTATCTATTTTTATATTTTTGCTACTCAGCCAAGCTTGATCTCTACCCAGCAGTTATCTTTCCTTTGTCACAAGCCAGTACCAATTGATACAGCTGGTTTATACCTCTTATTTGCAATGGGCAGGCAAGGATATTCCCAGGAGAGGAAAAAGATTACCCAGTAAAAGCTTTCTTCCCCAACACACCTTCCATCCATAGCCTACTTGGTGGCAAATTTTCCTCATACCAATGCCCAAACAGCTTATTTCTACAGGTGTTTTAAATTGTATATATTAGAAGGGCTGGCTCCTGGCTCACTTGGGAGAGTGTGGTGCTGACAACACCAAATCAAGAGTTAAGATCCTCTTACCGGTCATCTTTTTAAAAAAATAAAATAAAATAAATTGTCTATATTAGGCGTAAGATCCAACAATTCTCCTCTTTGCTTCAGTGGCATCCCTGGCATTGCGTTTAGAAAAAGGAGATGACTATATTTTTCATCATCTTTACAGAAGCCAAAGCTAGGTTTCCCTTCTCTGAGTCTCTCTTTCTCTTAATTCACTTTTGTCAAGTTTCCTTAGAGGGAGTAAAATAGGTTTACAGACTTCCAATTTTTTTTTTAATTGTTGCTATTTCTCTAAAATTTACAGAGAAACAGCACTATCATACGGGCTGAGGCTCAAGTATGTGTTTAAGGTCAGAAGGATTGCTGCATGCATCACTTAGTAGTTGTTTAGTATTTTTAAGTGTTGGTGGGTATCCTGAAGTGAGGACTATGAAGATCAGGAATAGGATTAGTCTCAGAGAAAGAATAATTTTTACAAATGGTTTTGCACAAATAACTGATAAAAAAATTTTTTAAATATTTTGACAGTAGTGCTTTCATGAGACTGAGCCAAAGGAGTTGCTGAATTAAAATGCTCTAATTGTAAGTAAGCAAACCTATGAATAAAAGTGACTCATATTTATGTATTGCCTGCTGTAAGCCAAGCACTGCAACATGCTTCTGCTTACCACTTACGGAAGTGCTTTCATATACACTGTCCTATCTGATTCTTCGGCCTCACCAAATGTAAATGACTTACCCAAGAACCCAGGTCTTCTGCTTCCAGGATCTTAACACTTTCTGTTAGATGATCACTGTCATTACCTGAGCAGTTAACCCTCAATATAAATAGTGGTATAAGTTAACCATTTGCCTCTTTACTTCCAATGCCCTTGTTCTGATTCCAGCTACTTAGGGATGCCTTTTGAGTACAACTTACATGGAAATGCCATGTTGACAAACTTTGACATTCTTAGTATCATGAAACCTCACTTCTGTCCCATTCCCACAGTGTCTTACTGGGTGACTGCCCAGCTAATTGGATTTGAGAGGATTTTGAATAGACAATGGATTAATTTGCCTCTCCTCTTACAGGGTATTTAAATAATTATCAGCAAACTCCAGTGCCTTAACTCAAGGGAATGAATAACGTGGTAATTTCCAGCCCTGTGACAAGGCTAGAGTTGAAATGTTTTTGAATCATATTGTATGAGAGTGGCAGGAATTAGGCTTTACATGAGCTGAATCGCACTGCGTAGGCAGCTCTGCCCACACTGTCCATGCCACAGGTTAGCACTCTCTCTTGGCAGTCAACCTAAAGTTACAGTATTTAGAGATGCAAGACTTAATTTTGAAAGATAAATGTCAACGTTTTTAGGACCATTGAAAGCCATGCACATTTATACATGTATTATTTATATACATATGTTATTTATAAAGCACATTACTATGAAATTTAGTTTTATCCCAGGAGTATTTTAAAAACATGTTAGTAACCTGATTTACATGACAATAATTAGGTCAACTAATTAGATCT
>NW_007727571.1:293041-296442 GCF_000696425.1 Galeopterus variegatus
GCCATGCACATTTATACATGTATTATTTATATACATATGTTATTTATAAAGCACATTACTATAAAATTTAGTTTTATCCCAGGAGTATTTTAAAAACATGTTAGTAACCTGATTTACATGACAATAATTAGGTCAACTAATTAGATCATCGGAAGTCATGATTTTGAGTTTTGCTTGTTTTTTCAATTAAGTTCTCCTTATGGACTAAAACGCCTAGTGGCATCTAGACCCAGTTCATCTCCCACTGTTTTCTTCTTGCTCACTCAGCTCCAGTCACACTAGTTTCTTGGTGCTTCTTGATTACACCAGTCATGCTTTGGCATTTCTGTTCTCTTAGGACAAAACAGTCTTGCCTCAGATGTCTTCCAGAGCCAGGCTTTCCTTGACCACCCCAGACACCACAGCACCCATATCACCTACAGCCTATCCTCACCTTCCCATTTATTTTATATTCCTTACCACCATCTGACATAGACAGCATTTATGTGCTTTTTGTCTTTCCACATTATAATGTGAATTCCATGAGAGCAAAGACTTTGTCTTGTTTGTTAAACTAGTGTGCTTAGGAAAATACTAGGGATTCAATTATTGTTAATGAAAGAAATAAGAGAGGTTTTATGTACTGTGTATGTTATAATAGGAATCATGTAATTACAATATAATGCTGTTTCAAAGAAAATAGCAAAATGTTTACAAAAATGCCTTAAAGTACATGATTTTTTAATAAATAAAAGACATTATTAATTTTTTCTTGGTGTTGAATCTTTGTATCATTCCTAATTATGACTCTTAATAGTGAAAGATTGTGGAGGACTGACTTTTTAATCATTTGAATCATGTTTATTTGAAAATATTTGGAGATAAAAGCATGCCAATAAATCAACAAATACCTAAGTACCTATGTGCAAGTTTCTAGATATTACTCTTCTTCTGTACTGTCACTTAAAAGATCAGTAACTGACCATATTTTGTGGTTGAGATTTCAGATTATGAGAGTCATTGTTAGAACTATTTAATAAAGCTGGGTGGCAGAAGTGGTTTTTCATTTCACCCCATCAATCAGATGCTAGAATTATCATGTAACTGCATTTTGGCAATGAGATTGAATGTAACTCCACGCCTTTCTTTGTAACTGTGGCAAGAAATTCAATTATAGTCATTATTGAAACATTCCTCTCTTTTTGTCACTAAGATTATATGAAGATCCCAGTGTCTTATTCAATTTAGAAAGTGAAGTGTCCGTGATCTGTTCTTCTCACTGATGGTTGGAGACACGCTTCTGTTTCATTTTGACATTTTTTTCCTGGGGGAGGTAACATGCCAAGTGCAACAAAAGCTAAAGGTTACCTGACCCAATCTCGATTTCCAACCCTATTATTTTCTTTTGCATTCCTCCACAATAAGAGACTATAAACACTAGTCTCTCTCTGTGCTTGGATTAACCATGTGATAGAGTCTGGATGATGAGTTCAAAGAAGAGCTCATTAGCACTGCTTTTCTCCCTGGCACTCTACTTCTTAAAAAAGTGATGTGAGGCTGGACATACACATGTCATATGAAAAGCAAAAGGATGAAAGCCAACACACTAAGGGTAGGAGAATGTTACCAGGTACACATTTGGCTGCCTGTCCCCTTTCAAAAACAAACCACTCATAAGTCAAATGTTGGTGAAAATGGAAGTCAGCTTCTATTCAGGAATACCAGAGACCTGACAAGAGATATTAGGATAACCCATCTCTCTAGTAAACCTAAAAGATAATGGCCAGACTAAAGTCATCTCAAAGACTCAGATTTACTGAGGGGTTTTTAAAGAAGGCAGTGAAGGAATGGAACCTAGGAAATGAAAAGCAGGAGGGACGGAGAGGTGAGCTGCAGGGGCTTCATGCAAGGTCTCAAGTGCAAAGTCTCGCTAAGACTCTGTCTGGTTTCTGCTCCCATCCTTGCTGTTATCTGATGGTCCTGTTATCTGCTGGAGGGGTGGAAGCAGCATAGCTTTATTGATGTCTTCCTTGGTTTCTCAGGGTCTGCAAGTATAAATAATATCATCTTGCCTCATAACCAAAGTTCAAAATATCAAATAACCATGGGAAAGAAGGAACTCAGAGAAATGAAGGCTAAGGAAAAAAAAAAAAAAACACGTGTCCTTTTACGATCTTTTAGAGACCATGTGATTTTAGGTCCCAACATGGCTTCCATACTGCTCACTCCAACAAGATTAGGGAGACAGCAAGAGCCTGTTTTCTTAACGATATTGTTGAACTGCTGGGACAATGCTAAGAACGTATAGACTGAATGTTATGTCAGAAAAATAAACACCTATTTGTTCAAGATATTTTAAAATTCTGTCTTGTAGCTAAACCCATGCCTAATTGAAGCACCTACCTTGGTTAAAGGGATCTCTGTCTAGCATAGAAGCCCTACTGTCTAGGGTCACATCTCACTAGGTACATTATATAGCTGTATTCCATAGCTGTTTTTTTGGGATATCCAATAAAGTGGGTTCAGTTGTTTGTTGTTCATTTGGGATGCTTATAACAAAATACCATAGACTGGGTAGCTTATAAACAACAGAAAGGTATTTCTCACAGATCTGGAGGCTGGGAAGTCCAAGGTCACGGTGCCAGGCAGGTGTCTGGTTAGGATTGCTTTCTCATTCACACATGGCTCCTTGTCACTGTGTCCTCACATGCTGGATGGGGCAAAGCAGATCTGTGGGGCTTCTTTTATAAGAACCCATTTATGAGGGCTCTGCCCTCATGATTTAGTCATCCCCAAGACCCCACCTCCTAATATCATCACACTGGTAATTAGGTCTCAACATATGAATTTGGGGAGGACACAGTCAGACCACAGCATCTTTTATTCCTAGTGACCCTCTGCAGTGGATTGATGTCCCTCCAAAACTTAGTCCCTACTGTGACAGTGTAAAGAGGGTGGGAAATCCTATTATGGTAATTGAAAGGTGGGCCCTTCAAGGGGTAATTGGACTGTGAGGACTTTGCCTAGTGAATGGATTGATCCATTCACTGGGTAATAAGTTGATGGTTTAATGGTGGTCATGGGCATGGTTCTGAGGGCTTTAAAAGGAGAAACGCAGGAGGAGACCTCTCTCTGCTCCACTGTATTAGTCTGTTTATGTTGCTTATAACAGAATACATGGAACTGGGTTGAGTTTTGGGGGGACATAATTCAATCCATTACATTCTGTCTCTGGCCCCCCAAAACTCATGTCCTTTTCACATGCAAATACATTCATTTCATCTCCAAAGCCTTAACTTGTTTCAGATCAAAAGTCCAAAGTTCAAAGTCCCATCTGTGAAATCGATATGTTATCTACTTCCAAGATTCAATCATGGGACAAACATAAGGTACATATTCACATTCCAAAAGGGAGAAACAGG
>NW_007727571.1:296783-297998 GCF_000696425.1 Galeopterus variegatus
GGCTTTAAAAGGAGAAACGCAGGAGGAGACCTCTCTCTGCTCCACTGTATTAGTCTGTTTACATTGCTTATAACAGAATACACGGAACTGGGTTGAGTTTTGGGGGGACATAATTCAATTCATTACATTCTGTCTCTGGCCCCCCAAAACTCATGTCCTTTTCACATGCAAATACATTCATTTCATCTCCAAAGCCTTAACTTCTTTCAGATCAAAAGTCCAAAGTTCAAAGTCCCATCTGTGAAATCGATATAAGTTATCTACTTACAAGATTCAATCATGGGACAAACATAAGGTACATATTCACATTCCAAAAGGGAGAAACAGGCCAAAAAAAGGGGGGTAACAGGTCCCAAACAAGTCCAAAACCCAGCAGGGCAGCTGGTGAATCAGGTACCTTGATTCCAATGCTGGTGAATCAGGTACCTTGATTCCATGTTCCATCTTCTCACATGCTGGTGTGGGGGATGGGTCCCCAAGACTTCAGGCAGCCCCACTCCTATGACTTTCCTGGTCTCAGGTGATGCTTTAGCTCTCGCAGGCTGGCATTGCACACTTATACCTCTACAGGTCTGGGGTCTACATGGTGGTTCCCCTCTCACAGCTCCACTAGGCATGGTACTGATGGGATTTTTCTGCTGCAACTCTGACCCCACCTTTCCAGTCATCATTGCTTTAGTGAAGGTTGTCTGCAGTGACTCTGCCCCTATGACAGATCTCTTCCTGGGTCCCCAGACTTTTCTGTACATCCTCTGAAATCGTGGTGGAGGCTCCCAAGCCTTCCTAGCTCTGGCATTCTGCAAGCCTACAGACCTAACACCATGTGGACACCACCAAGACTTCAGGCTTGTATTTTCAAAGTTACAGGTACAGCCACACCTGGGTCCAATTTAGCCATGGCTGGGGAAGCCAAAGCAGCTGGGTTGCTGGTGCTAGAAGCAGCTTCCCGAGGTGGTCCTGAGCAGCGAGCCTGTGTAGGGAATCTCAGGCCTGTTCCCCAAGACCATTCTGTCTCCTTAGGCCTTTGGGCCTGAAATGGAAGAGTTGGCCCCAGAGGCTTCTGCAATGCCTTCAAGGCCTTTTCCCCTTCTGATAACCCCATTCTTTTGTACTAATCTTCCTAGCTAATGGTCACTGGGTTGCACCATTGCATGCTTTCTGCTTCTCTACCACATGGCTGGTCTGCAAATTTTCTAAATTTTTACATTCTGCTCC
>NW_007727571.1:299046-305126 GCF_000696425.1 Galeopterus variegatus
GGTCTCACATTGCAAGATGGTGGAAGTCGAGCAGCAGAGAGAGACAGACTCTCTTCTTTTAAAACCCTCAGAACCACACCCCTAACCACCATTTTTAATCCATTCACTACTGCATGTTCCTACAATCCAGTCACCTCTTCAAGGCTCCACCTTTCAATTATCATAATAGGATCTCCCATCCTCTTAACAGTCTCAGTGGGGGACAAGTCTCCAATACACAAAACTTGGGGAACACACAATTCAAGCTTCAGTGAGTTTGGGGGGGACATAATTCAATCCATTACATCCACCATTTCTGTGATGTGAGACCCCTGGGTCACTGTCACCACCACCAAGGCCCTCACCAGATGTGTTCCCTGGACTTTGGACTTCCCAGCCTCCAAAATTGTAAGCAATAAATTTTGTTTTCTTTATAAATCACCCAGTTTCAGATATTTATGCTATAAACAACAGAAATGGACTAATAAGCCCTCCAAAAACCTATTTTCTTCTCAGTCTTGGGAAATGTCACACTTCCCCAGAGTCAGTAGATTCACCGTTTACTTCCAAGCATTATGTTTATTCTCTTTTCCTTCAAGATTAAACATGCTTGTTGAAAATGGGTTTTTTTGAACTCTAAATTGGGATCTCTTCTTAAGGGTGGGATAGAGAAAGACACAGAGTAGCATTATGTTTATTCTCTTTTCCTTCAAGATTAAACATGCTTGTTGAAAATGGGTTTTTTTGAACACTAAATTGGGATCTCTTCTTAAGGGTGGGATAGAGAAAGACACAGAGTAGCGAAAGTGGATACTGATAGATACACTTTTTTGTATCAATTTTCCCAGTTACACTCTTACAACCTATCCTCTCTGGGCATAAGTATTGAATTTATCCACCCACAGATCGGTTTTAAGTTCCCAGGTCTGTCTCAGCTACCAATCAATCAACTAGATGATAGACATACCCAATACATTGTTGGTTAAGATAGCAAAGAACAAATTTTCACAAATCAAATTTTAAGTACTACTATAAAAGACACAGACATAACTAAAATTTAATTTGAAATATATTTTCTTACCAAGGATAAAAGAAAATAAAGTTCTATTTCAGCTCTATATTAGCCACTTGAAATCTTCAATCCAGAGTCCTGTATTAGGTTCACATAAAGTACAATTTAAACTTTTCTCTTTTTCTAGAAATAAGTAGAACTTGTTTGTAAAAATATTTAAAATACCCCTCTCCCCACTATTTTCCTTTTCTGGCTAAAGAAAAATATGCTGTGGTTTCTTAAATCTTAGGAGAAAAAAAATCACTGAACTCCACTTCTCCCATTTGCAATTGCCCTATTTCTCTGTTTCCCTTTACAGCAAATCTCTGATTTTCTACACATCCTGTCTCCAGTTCTCTTCCAGTTCCTTAGGCCTATTTTAATCAGGCTTTCACCTCTGCAGTGCCACCCACGCTGATCTTGTCAAAGTTGCCAAATTCAACTAACAGTTCTCATAATTGATTACTCCATCCTCTTCCATTCATTTTATTCCTAAGTTTTCAGGTCCCTGCACACTCTTAGTTTTTCTCCTACCTCATTGTTTGCTCCTTCTCAATTTCATTTGTTGCTTCTGACAATCTCTCCAAACCTATCAATTTGGGAATGCCTCAGGAATCAGTCCTTAGATCTCTTTTCTTTCCTATTTACACGTACACCCTTGGTGGTCTCACTCATTATGATGGGTTTAAATGCCATCTTCATGCCCATGACTCCTAAAGGTGTATCTCTAGCCCAGACCTCTTATCTAGTTTTCAGGCACATATATTCACCTCATACCTGATTATGTCTGCTTGGTTATTAATGGAAATCTTATATTTAATGTACATGGAACAAAAGGAGTCAAATTTTTTTCTTAGAATTAAAAATAAAGAATTCATCAATTTATTTTTCAAGAAATAAATCTATAAATGCATAACTATAATAATTCACTTTTTGTGCCTAGCCGGTTTCTTCAATAGTAGAATATTTTTCACAGTTTAACACACAGATTTGAGATGATGCTATAGATTTTCTAAAATGTAATTTCTAAATTAGTAGTCAATAATGTGTTTCAGAAGCATTAAAGCTTGATCTTCTCCACACTCTGCTCTGTTCTTCTCAATTCAAAGAAAAATATACCGAGATACATTCCCAAAGGAAGTGTTTTTCTATCTTGGCACATTTTTTAACTTAGAAAACAGCAATTCAACATCTTGTGTTACTGCTATTGTTTACAACGTTGGCTACTGCTCTCCTCCTTTTCAAGCTTCATGAGGGCGTGTTGTTCACTTTGCATAGGACTGTGAGCAAATAACCATGTGATCATAGCCATTACTTTAAACAGTTCAGAATATAACCTCTAATGTGAAAGAACCAAACAAGCAAGGGATTTGGAAATTTTCTGAAGAATTCTCAAAAGATTAGGATGTGCCAATATTATACCATAAATTATGTTTAATTTGGGTCATCTTAATGTGACCCTGGGGTAATCTTAGTGTCTCTCTAGCCTACTCTAGAGAATAGAATAGAAATAATATCTGTTATATTTTTATATTCTTCAGAAATTATGCTAAATTTTTCCAATCTTATCAAAACTTTAAATTCCAAATAGATTCTGCTAATTTCTATTTATTTTTATAAAATTAGCAGAATCTACTCAAATATCCCAATCTCTAGAAACTTAGTCTGTAAACAATAAGAAAATCATTTCAAAGTATGTTCACGTTGGTGCTGGGATAAATCTGAAGATCTACTTATCTTTAAAGGCAATTGGAAATGGGTTTAAGAACTCTTGCCAAAATTTTGCTCAATATCTACCACAAAGAAAATCAATACTACAGGAAAAATGGCAAGTTACTAAACTATGAAAATTCTTGGTAAAAAATCAATGATATCATATTAATTATAACTGTAATAGCAATTTACATTTACTGAGTAGAATTTCTGTACACAGTACTGTGCTAAATATATTACACACATCATCTCATTCAGAACTCATGGCGAAATTATGATGTAGGTATTACTATTCTCTCCAGTTTGCAAGTTTTTATAAAATATATAGAGTTTAAATTACTTTCCAGAAGTCATATAGCTAGTAAAGGATGAGAAGTTTCCAACAACTCAAATTTACTTTGACTGTAAAAACTACTTTTTTTAAATCATAATTTAAGTAGGCTTATTTACAAGGCATAATAGAACCAAATTACTTGTGCTGGTTGTAGGGAGGACCCACCGGGGGAGAGGAGTATTATAAATTTCTGGCCCTAGATACTAACTCTGGCAAATCTCTGTTGAAAAAGATAAAAATATAGAATCCGTGGCAAATTGAAGTAGATTAACTACGCTGGTGTTAGTGTCTGAGGAGATCAAGTCCTGTGGGTGAGGCCGGGCAGCAAGGGGTCCTCAGACAGTGGTAAAAGCTGTATCTACTACATCTCAGACACTGTGTTACATACACCTTGCAGATACTGAAAAAAAAATGAATCAAATAAAATAATTAATAATTGACCCTAGACACATAAAAAGGAGACAGATCATTAAATGTCTTAAATGACAGTCTTGAAAAAGTTTGTCTTTTGTTCTGAGGTTGGTAGATAAAAAACTAAGAAAGAACATGGCAAGATATGGATTTTGGAAAAATCAGGCTAGGTAACAGTTCAACAAATATATATTAAAAATATTCTGTGAGTCTGGGAGTGTGCTTGCCAAAGGTGATGGTGTGATAAATGCCTCCTGGAAGACTAAGAGATAATTTCCAGAAAAAGAGCAGGCCTTACTGAACAATTTCAGCAAGTACCTTGGCAGTAAAATGAGAAAAAAACAAATGGAAGTAACTTAGTTTACATTCAGTTTCCTGTCAGTTTATCATTTGAGAAAGAGAGGACTGAACTGATTTAGAACAGAAAGCAAGAAATTGATTTTTAATAATTTTTATATAATGTTTATGATATTATCAAAAATTTCTAAATGTGGTCTATATACACAATGGAATACCACTCTGCCATAAAAAAGAATGAAATACTGCTATACATAGTGGCACAGACAAATTTAGAGAAAATCATTTTAAGTGAAATAAGCCAGACACAGAAAGAGAAATACCACATGTCCTCACTCATAAGTGGGAGGTAAAAAATAAAGAAATGAATTTTTAAAATGATACAACAATCACTATAATACATTGAACTTTCAAAAGGAGAGAACAAAACTGAGGTTATCTGAGGAGAGAAAGGGGGTAGTTACACAAAAAATGATTATATTGCATAATGTTGAATATACTAATTATCCTGATTTGAGCATCACATATTGCACACAGGTATAAATATTCAACTCTGTACCCTACAGATGTGTACAATCAACTATGTTTCATTAAAAAAAGAAAAAAATGATATGATACTCAATATTGTCATTGTTATGCATAGAATTCTTGGTTCTAAAACATAGGTCGATAGATCTAAACTTAATTTAGTTTTGGAAAATAAATCTTATGATGACATTTCTCATGGGAATTGTTAAAAAATAAACTTAAGCACATTAAAATTTTAAAGAGTTTATTTAAGCAGAAAGCAATTTATGAATCAAGCAGTGCCAAACTGCAAGCAGTTCCAGGATCAACCAACGGACTATGAAGGGAAAAATTTTGTAAGGTTTTCGTGGAAGCAAGACAAAGAAAATATTTGATTAGTTAAAGTGGAAAGTCCCAAGTTACAGGTTTGTTGGCAGTTTCTGATTGGTAAAGTCTCTAGTTGGAGGTTAGTTAGTGGTCTCTGATTGATTAAGATTAATTAAGTCTTTTTTTTCTAGGCTGTGACCATTCACTTTGAGTTGAATTTCAGTTTGTTTATGTAGGAACTCAAGACACTGGAGCTCTCCCAGCACTAATGCCTTCTTAATTAATTATTTTAACAGAATCTGATTTGTGACATTAAAGAATTTCACATTAAAAGGCATTATGCTCTCAGTAGTTACCTGTCACTATGTTGTGCTTTTATAAGAAATAAGACCAAAAATTTGTGCAAATATCTTTTATACAAATTAGAACAAAAATAAAATCAGTCATATTTGATATGATGACAGTCATTAGTTGATTTTGAAAGCATTTGTCTTAATTCATTTTATGCTGCTATAAATGAATATCTGAGACCGGGTAATTTATAATGAACAGAGTTTTATTCCTCACAGTTCTGGAGGCTGGGAAGTCAGTGAGCATGGCACCAGTATCTGGTGAGGGCCTTTGTGTTGCATCATTCCATGGCAGAAGGCAGAAGAGCAAAAGAGTGGATCAAGAGATGATACTCATCCTTTTATCAGGGACGAACTTCCTCAATAACTAACCCACTCCTACAATAATGGCCTTAATTTACGCACAAGGCCAGAGCCCTCATGACCTAATCACTTCTAAAAAGCCAGACCCCTTAATACTCTTGCACTGGAAATCAAGTTTTTAACTTATGCTTTTTGGGGAACACATTTAAATGGTGGCAGCATTAAGCCTTAACAGTAGTAGAATGTAAAGAAATAATGTTTCTTTGTCAAAACTAGAAGAAAATAAAAACAGGACTTCTAAGAAAAAGTTGTCTAAATTAATTCCTCTCTAAGGGATATAAAAATTAATGGTCTCTTCTCCTGCCTCCTCATTATACATTGCAAACCTTTCAAGATCCTCAGTGGAAAGAATGTCTCTGGTCCTTTTTTGAACTATTCTAACATGATTTATAAAACAGAATTATAGAATTATTTCTTTACCTTCAGATTATCTTTTTGTTTATTTCACACTAAATGACCTTGCTTCAGACAATATTCAGTATCTGTTGCTTAATCTTATGCATTTCTTTGTTTCTGTGTTCCAGCTGTATATGCGTGTACATATGTGGATTTTAAGTCTTTACTATCTTAGGTTCTGAAACTGTCTACCAGATATCCTTCCAGAATTTCCAGAATTTCCATAAATTTTTAAAGCTTCTTGCCAGTACCCAGTGTGATAAAGAACAGCTACTGCAACAGGAGACAACATTATGTTCAGTATTTAAACTAGTACTCTTTATTTTTAGAAACCAAGTCACTGGTAAAGCAT
>NW_007727571.1:305820-307554 GCF_000696425.1 Galeopterus variegatus
GTGTGTATACATGTTGAAATAAATAAAGTTGAAAGTTGTTGATTTTTCTTTTCTTTTTGATCAAGAAATTAATTGTGTCTTTTAACAATAAAAGCTTCTCTTAGCCATTAGGAAGTATTGGTTTTAAGCAAAATTTTTGATCATTGCTAAATGATCTCAAAAGGAAATAAATAAAAACACTGAGACAATTAAAGAAATGTTTCAGAATCCACCACATTCATATTATGTTAAGAATCCTTTCCATATGCCAGTATTTTTAGTTGTTTCATACCACTTTTCACTAGTCCAAAGAAAAAAGTGAAATTATTTGCTAATGTCAAAGTATTTCAATCATTTTAGTGTGATAGATTGTCCTGGCTTACAGGAAAAATTCTAAGTGTGTATTAAATTTAACAAAAATCCAAAAAAGTTTATTTTTTTTCCAAAAAATAAGTTACTTGATTTTTAGTTACATGTAATATTCTTATTTCATTTTTTATTGTAAGAAATACACTGAAAAATAAAGATATCAGCTTTGTAAATTTATAATACATGCACATTATTTTACAAATAATGGTGCCTTAAATTTGGAATCACATTTGGTAATTATAAAAAAAAAAATTTTCTAATACTTGGCCTTCTGGTAAATGACTAGCAAACCCATATGACAAACAGGGGCATGATATTTCTAAAGTCTGTAAATGTTTCCATTCAATTTTTGCATTTTGAACTTAAATGCTACTAATAAATGATTATTACCAAAGTACATGACATTTCACATGCATAAAATTACTCTAAGCACAAGAATGTATTTGCAAATTATAATGTACCTAAGAAAGTTGTCCTGATTATGCTAATTTAATTTATTGCTGAATGTAACATTGGTATGACTAGTTTTTTAAGTATGGTCATGAAATTTTTCATATTTTCTGTCCCAAAAACTCCATTCTTGGAATAATGTTCAGGAAAAATCCTTCTGCCAAAACATAAAATACAGCAAATATACTGAAAATGATTAATGCTTTTTTTACTTTTATAATAGAAAATTGAAAAAAGAAATAGAAATCATGAATGGCTTAGGGGAATGGAAATATGTAACATCAACATAATAAGATATTATACACCCTTTTTACATTTTAATTGCTGAGACAATACATCCCATGTTAAAAAAAAATTGTTCAGGAAAGAATTCTATCAGACAACATGTAATTTCAAATATCTGTCTTCCATGAATAGGCCATACCAAACACGAGAAACAGCTGTGGAGGATTTTTTGTTTATTCTTTTTTTGTTGTTTGTTTGTCAATAATGTATACACATGAGACTTATTTTTTAAATAATATGCATGCCTAGGCTTCATACCCAGAGGTTTATAATTTCAAAACATCTAGTGTTAAACACAGGCATTTGTATTTTTAAAGGGCACCAGCAATTTTTCTGACTCAGAGCCAGGACTAGAGACTGATACACTAGATAAAGTTTAATATTCGCAGATATTCATCATTCATCTGCCCTGGAGTGCTTCCATGACAATGCACATAGTTAGAACACGGTACATGAGCAAAGAATGAACTGAGGCAATAAAGACAGATGGAGGCTAAACTGAAGCATGACTTGAGTAATAGGTTAAATACACACACACATGTACACATGTATTTATATATGTTAACAAAATAAAGTTAGATTATACAAGGGAAAAAGGCAAATTGTTACCAAGATCCCAAAAGTCCATTTGCTCACTGCTCGATAGCCAAT
>NW_007727571.1:309103-310026 GCF_000696425.1 Galeopterus variegatus
TACCGAGTGTGCCACCGGGCCGGCCCTCTATCAGAGTTCTTGATTTAAAAACTTTGTTTTTTAAAAAAGAAAGAGTCCGCTGGTGAATAATAAATCAATGTATTTACATCTTCAACTGAAGCAACAAATTTACAAATAACTCATGTGTTATGCTTGACCCACACTTGAAAACTAAAATTTCGCTATGTAAGAGAAATAGATAAGATTGAGTGTAAACTAAATATACTCACCAGAACCGGAAATTTTCTTTTTTATTTACCCAAATAAATTGAAAACTTATGCCCATACAAAAACCTGCACACAGATGTTGACAGCAGTTTTATTGATAGCTGCCAAAACCTGGAAGCGACCAAGATGTCTGTGATGGTTAATTTTATGTGTCAACTTGACTGGGCCACTGGAAGTCCAGGCATCTGGTTAAACATTTTTGGGAGGATCTCCGAGGTGTTTCCAGAAGAGATTAGCATTTAAATCAGTAGACTGAGTAACATAGATTGCTCTCCCTGATGTGGATGGACATTGTTTAATCACATATGTGCCTAAATAGAGCAAAAAGATGAAAGAAGGGAGAATTTACTCTTTCTACCAAACTGTTTGAGCTGGGCCATTGGCCTTCTCCTGCCCTTGGACAGAAATGTACACCACTGGCACTCCTGACTGTCAAGCCTTTAGACTCAGAGACTCAAACAAGAACTACCCTACTAGCTTTTCTGGGTCTCTAGCTTGCCGACAACAGATCATGAAACTTCTCAGCCTCCATAATCATGTGAGCAACTTTCTTACAGTAAATCTCGTTATAGTATATAAACATACAATTTTTTATTCTCTGGAAAACCTTGATTAATGCAGGCTTTAACACTGGGGGTAGTTCTAGAGAAACAGAATTTTAAGGATAGGTTTTCTACATTGCTTCTGGGATTTAC
>NW_007727571.1:311527-312695 GCF_000696425.1 Galeopterus variegatus
ATCACCTGAGGAAACCATAGTGACTTCCCCTGAAGCAGTTGCTCTGCAAGACAATGATAATTCTCTTCAGTCCCAATCCTCACTTTCCCTCTTTCTTCTACACCTATAACTAGACATAAGTCCCTGCAGGCCCCTAAGGGGGAGATGTAAAGAGTGACCCAGGAGGAGGTGTACTACACTCCAAAAGAACTAGTTGATTTTTCTAATTTATAGAAGCAGAAATCCAGAGAACCTGTATGGGAAAGGGTATTAAGGATGTGGGATAATGTTGGAAAGAAACATAAAGTTGAATCAGGGTAAATGTATTGATATAGTATCACTGAGCAGAGATTCTGCATATAATGTTGCCACTTGGGGAGTTGGAAAGGGCTCTAACAGTTTCATTGATCAGTTAGCTGGAACATGAACCAAAACATAGCCTGCGGTGAGCAAATTGGAAATGCCAGGCCTGCCTTGGTTTAATGTAAAAAAAAAAAAAAAAAGGAATTCAAAGGCTTAGGAAGACTGGAATGTTAGAGTGGATTTTGTCATTGAAGACTTATTCTCCCACATTGAGAAGGTCTAATAGTCATACCTTTCATCACTACTTTGAGAAATAAATCTGTGAGGGAAGCCCAAATATCCCTGAAGAAATCCATGATCACTCTTCTCTATAGGCCAGACCTTGCAGCAGGAACTGCAGACAATGAATCAGAAAAACTAAATGCAAGGGGAATAACTGATTCAGGGGAGCAGGAACCAAGTGGGGACACTCGACTGCCAAAGGCAGAGTCAAATGGACAGCAGAGTCAAAGCAGCAATCAGAAGAGTCTGATTCCTGCAGACCTATCACATTGGCTAGTTGATTATGGTTCCAGGAAGTGAAATATATAGGAAGTCTACTATATTCTTACTTGCTCTGTATAAGCAGAAATGTTCTAGGTCAAATTAAAAAAAGTTTAACCTGAATCATTAAGACAGTGTCACAGCTCCTCAACCAATTCCTAGATTGTGCCAGTTGCAGACCCAGAACCTTTTGAATGAAGAGGTGGTCGGGTCCCTTTGAGAAAGAACCCCAGTACACTACCAAAACTTTGTATTATTAATCTTTCTCCAAGCCTTTCCCAAAGGGGCCTATGACTTTTTACCAGGGTTACTGTGCATTGGGAGGAAAGAAAATAATCAGAAC
>NW_007727571.1:314423-327239 GCF_000696425.1 Galeopterus variegatus
AAAAAAAAATGTATCTTGGAGAATGACAGTAAATTATTGTAAATTTAACCTGATGGAAATCCAATATTAGTAGCTATAGAAGATGTGGTTTTATTGCTTAAGTAAATTAACCCTGGTACCTGGTATACAGCTGTTGACCTTGCAAATGCCTTTTTTTCCATCCTTGTCAATAAGGACCACCTGACAAGGCCAGGAATACACCTTCACTGTCATACCTCAGGATAATTGACTTTGCAGGGATCTTGATCACCTTCCTCTTCCTCACTGGTCTATTCCACCCATGATGCTGATTGGACCTAATGAGTGAGAAGTAGCAACGACTCTAGACTTATTGGTAAAACATTCATGTGTCAGAGGGTGGAAAATAAATTTGTAAAATTGCAGAGCCTCGTACACCAGTGAAATTTCTAGAGGTCTGGTGGTGTGGGGCATGTGGAGACATCTCTTCTGAGATGAAGGATAAGTTGTTACATCTGGACCCTCCTACAACCAAAAATGAAGCACAATGCCTAGTGGGCCTCTTTGGGTTTTGGAGGCAACATATAATTCATTTGGATGTGTTACTCCTGCCCATTTACCAAGTAATCTGAAAAGATGCTAGTTTTGAGTGGGACCCAGGAAAAGAAAAGGTTTTGCAACAGGTCCAGGCTGCTGTGCAAGCTGCTCTGCCATTTAGGCTATATGATTTAGCAGATCCAATGGTGCTTAAAGTGTCAGTGGTAGTTAGGGTTGCTGTTTGGAGCCTTGGCGTGAGCAGGACCGAAGCCATGTCGGAACCTAAAACCACAAGGGCTTTAGAAAAAAAATTTAAAGACAATTTTTTCTTTGCATGCATTTCTCTGATTTCCCTCTTTTCCTGTGGTTATTTGATATTTTGAACCTTGGTCACAGGGTAGGATGACATTATTTACATAAATGTAAAGTTGTTTTCCAGTCAGCCTGGAGCTGCAGACTTGCTATGAGACACATACTATCCAGACCCTGAGAAACCAAGGAAGACATCAATAAAGCTATGCTGATTCCACCCTGGAGCAAATCAAAATCCTGCAGGACTCTAAGATAATGCCAAGGATGAGAAAAGAGAACAGAAACTAGATGGAGCCTTGGTGAGACTTTGCATCTACCTCCTCAGTGGAGCCCCCACAGCTCACATCCCTCTCCCTCCTGCTTTTTACTTCCCTCTTCTTATCCCATAAAACCAACACCTCAGTAAATCCGAGTCTATTAGATAGTCTTAGTCTGGCCATCTCCTTCAGGTTTACCAGGGATATAGGTTAGCCTAACATCTCCCCAGGTTACTGGTATTACTGAATAAAGCTGACTTCCTATTTCACCAACAATTTTACTTTTGTGTCATTTTTTTCTGTTTTGACAATGGGCAGCTGCACTTGGGCTTGGTAATAGCCTTTTGCAGAAAACCTACAGGTAAATCACAGCACAAGCCCTTAGGGTTTTAGAACAAATCATTGCCATTTTCTTCAGATAACTACTCTCCTTTTAAGAAACAGCTCTTGACCTGGTACTAAGTTTTGGTAGAGACTGAACACTTAAGCATGGACCACCAACTTACGATGCAACCTGAGCTACCTATCATGAACTGGATGTTATCTGACATACTAAGCCAAAAAGATGGACATGCACAGCAGAACTTTATTATCAAATAGAGGTGGTAGATAAGTAATAGGCCCCACAGTCTCTGAAGGCACAAGTAATTTACATGAAGAATTGGCCCAAATGCTCATGGTCTTCACTCCTGCTATAGTCTTCTCTCTCCCATCCTGTACCTATGGCCTCACGGGCTCTACCCTATGATCACTTGACAGAAGAGGAGAAGACTAGGGCCTGGTTTACAGATAGTTATGCAGCATATGCCAGCACCACCTGAAAGTAAGACAGCCTCAGCACCACAGTGCCTTTCTGGAACATCCCCAAAGGATTGCTGTGAGGCAAATCCTCCCAGTAGGCAGAACTTTGAGGAGTAAATCTGGTTGTTTTCCTTGCTTGGAAGGAGAAATGGCCAGATGTGCAATTACATAATGATATAGGAGCTGTGGCCAATGGTTTGGCTGGACGGTGAGGGAATTAGAAAGAACATGATTGGAAAATTGGTGACAAAAAAAATTGGGGGAAATTTACGTGGATAGACTTCTCCGAAGATCTTCCCAAGTTTTGAAGATCTTTTTGTCCCATTTAAATGCTCACCAAAGGATGACCTCAGCAAAGGAGGATTTTAATAATCAAGTATATAGAATGACCCATCCTGTCAATACCAGTCAGCCTCTTTTCACAGCCACCCCTGCCATTACCCAATGGGCTTCTTAACAAAATGACTATGGTGGCAGGGGTGAAGGTTACATATGGGCTCAGTAACATGGAACTCCACTCACAAAGGTCAATCTGGCTACATCCACTGCTTAATGCCTGATCTGCCAACAATGAGTCCTCAATGCGGCACCATTTCCCAGGGTAATCAGCTAGCTCTCTGGTGGCAGGTTGATTACTTTAAACAAAGGCAACATTTAGTTCTTAGTGGAATACAGTCTTACTCTAGATATGAATTTGCCTTCTCTGCATGAAACGCTTCTACCAAAACAATCATGCATGGGCTTACAGAATGCCTTATTGACTGGCATGGTTTTCCAAACAGGATTTCAGATCAAGGAACTCACCTCACAATAAAAGAAGTATGACAATGGGCCCATGTTCATGTAATTCACTGGTCTTACCATGTTTCTCACCAACCTGAAGCAGCTGGTTTGTGAGAATGATGAATGGCCTTTTAGACATTCAGTCACAACACCAGCTAGGAGGCAATAGCTTGTAGGGCTGGGGCAAGGTTCTTAAAAAGGCTATTCACAATCTGAATTAGTATCCAATTTATGGTTCTGTTTCTCCCACAGCCAGGATTCACAGGTTCAGAAATCAAGGGGTGGTAATGGGAGTGGCACCACTCATTCTTTTACCAAACCCAAGTCTGGCTTCCTGCCTCATACAAAAATCCTGGCACGGCTTGCCAAAATCTGTTACCCCAAGGCATTCAGCTCCTGGCTGAGGCTCACCAAAACCTTGTTACTGAACCCAAGTCTAGCTGCCTGTCCCAAACAAACAACAAAAAAGTCAAATGTTGGTGGAATAGGAAGTCAGTTTTTATTCAGGAGTACCAGCGAACTGAGGAGAGATGTTAGGCTAACCCATCTCTCCAGTAAAGCTAAAGGAGAATGGCCAGACTAAAACCATCTCAAAGGCTCAGATCTACTGAAAGGTTTTTAAAGAAGGGGTTAAGGAAACAAAATGTAAGAAATGAAAAGCAGAAGGGAAAGAAGGGCACATGTAGAGGGCCAGGTGCAAATTCTTGCCGAAGTGCCATCTGGCTTCTGTTCTCCCCCTTGGTGTTTTCTTGGGGTCCTTCTGGATTCTGATTTACTTCAGGGTGGAATCAGCATGGCTTTACTGATGTCTTCCTTGTTTTCTCAGGGTCTGACAGTACGTGTCTTGTGGCAAGTTTACAACTCCAGGCTGACTAGAAAACAACTTTACATTTATGTAAATAATGTCATCTTGCCCCATAACCAAGGTTCAAAATATCAAAAAACCATGGGAAAAGAGGGAAAAAAAGAAATTCATTTTAAAAAAAAAAAAAAAGGGACAGGGTTTTTTTTTTTCTTTTTTCTCTAAAGCTCATGAGCTTTAGAGAAAAAAAAAAAAAAAGGGACAGGGTTTTTTTTTTTCTTTTTTCTCTAAAGCTCATGAGCTTTAGAGAAAAAAAAAAAAAAAGGGACAGGGTTTTTTTTTTTCTTTTTTTTTTTTTTTTTTTTTTTTCTCTAAAGCTCATGAGCTGTTAGATCCCAACATGGCTTCAGTCCTGCTCACTCTAACAATTCTCATACTCCTAATGACCGTAGCAAAATATTTGCTTTCTGTTTCCACAATCTTATGCTCTCCTGTCCTAGAGGTCTTACTTCCAAAGGGAGAAATGCCTCCATGAGGAGACCCAACATGATCCCATTGTGATGGAAGTTGAGACTGCTGCCCAGTCACTTTCGACTTCTCATGCATCTGAATGAAAAGGCACAGCAGAAATTTACCGTTATGGCTGGGGTGACTGATTCCAACTACCGGAAGGAAACTGACTAATACTCCACAATGCAGGTAATGAAGAATATGTCTGGAACACAGGCAATCTCTAAGGTTGTCTCTTACTATGTCCAGTGATTAAGGTTAATGTAAAACTACACCCACCCAGTTGAGGCAGGACTACTGATGGTCCTTCGAGAATAAAGGTTTGGGTCACCACCCTAGGTAAAGAACCACCACCAGCTAAGGTGCTTTCTGAAAGCAAAAGGAAAACACAATAGATAGTGGAAGAAGGTAGTTATAAATACCAGCTGTGACCCGTCACAGATGACCAGTCACAAAAATGTAATTATTATATTTCCTCCTCATTTGTTATGCATATGTTATGTGTGTATATAAAAACTTTTCTTTCCTTTTTTATTCTCTTATCATGCAACATGATATGTACTGACTTTATTTCATAGCATGTAAGTGTCATTAACTTTATATAATAGTATATAAGTTATGGGATATTAAAGACGAGTAATCATCACTCAAGGATTTTACTTCCTCTTTGGATAAAAGCAGGATGGTTGTATTATGTTAGGCAGAATTATGAACTTGTTATTGTCTTTATTTGGAAATTAAGTATGGTTTAAGGAGATGCATATGGGCACCAAGTTCACAAGGAGTAGATTTGTAATGGTTAATTTTATGTGTCGATTTGACTGAGCCAGACATTTGGTTAAACATTATTTCTGGGTGTGTCTCTGAGGGTGTTTCCAGAAGAGATTAGCATTTGAATGAATAGACTGAGTAATGCAGGTTGCCCTCCCCAGTGAGGGTGGGCATGATCCAATCTGTTGAATGCCTGAATAGAACAGAAAGTGAAAGCAAGGAGAATCCACTCGCTCTGCCTGACTGTTTAAGCTGGGATATCAGTCTTCTCCTGCCCTTAGACTGGGACTTAGGCCTTCAGCACTGCTCGCTCTCAGGCCTTTGGCCTTGAACTGGAATTTGCACAAGCAGCTCTTCAATTCTTAGGCCTTCTAACTTGAACTAAAACTTACACTATCAGTTCTCCTGATTCTCAGGCTTTCAGACTCAGACCGGAAATATACCACTGGCTTTCCCGGGTCTCCAGCTTACAGACTGTGAGACTTCTTAGCCTCCATAATCACATGAGCCAATTCTCTGTAACAAATCTCTTTATTTAATAATAATAATAATTTTATTTATATATATATCCATATTTATATTTAAATATGGATATATATATCCATCCTCTTGGTTCTGTTTATCTAGAAAACCCTGACTAATACAATGTCCTTCAGTAGGTGAATGGATAAACTATGGTACGTTCAGAGAATGAAATATTGTTCAGTGCTGAAAGGAAATGAGCTATCAAGTTACAAAAAGACATGGAGAAACCTTAAATGCATATTGCTAAGTTTAAAAAGCCCATCTGAAAAACTACATACTATACTGTATGATTCCAACTATAAGACATTCTGAAAAAGGCAAAACTATGGAGACAATGAAAAGATCCCCTGCAAGAGTTAAGGGAAGAAAAGGATGAACTGGCTAAACACAGATTTTTAGGGTAGTAAAACCATTCTGTATGATAGTACATTGGTGGATACATGTCATTATACAGTTCTCAATACTCATAGAATGTCCAACACCTATAGAAAACCTTAATGTAAACTGTGGACTTGGGGTGATAATGATGCATTAGTGTAGGTTCACAGGTTCATTGACTGTAACAGATGTACCTCTGTAGTATGGGATGTCTGTAGTGGGGGAGGTTGTGCATGTATGGGAATTCTCTGTACCTTCTGTTCAATTTTGTTGTGAAGTTAAATCTGCTTTAAAAAATAAAATCTATTTTAAAAAAAATGTTGTTACCTAGGATTTTCAACAGAAATGGCCATATTCATTGAAGGTCTTAGTGTTCAAATTGTATATTCAGTAGTCAGTCTCTTTGACATGATAGTGTGATAAATAACAAAAGAAATTTAGTAATACTAATTCAATTAAATTATTTAATTTTTAGGTAATAATGAAAAACATCCTATCTTCTAAACAAAGTTAGTTTAGGGGAGAACAAGAGATTATAAAATTTTAAATCAATATTAATGATCCTGAACCCATGTTAGAAAAAAATTAGTATATATCTATGGTTCAATAATATTTTAAAAATTTAAACAATTAATTAAATTTTGACAGTGGAAATTGAGGGAAGAGAGAATTTTTTCATTAACGAAAAATTTTAAACCTCATATTTGAATCATCTTAAACTGCTAGGGATTTTATATTTTAATAGATTCATTTAGCTCAGAATGTCTTCAAGCACATTGTAAATCTTCTGGAGTCCCTGCTTTGTAAAACAGCCTGCTAACATATTCATTGTCTTTCTAAGATAAGTTCACTATTGCTATTCCATTAGTCTGTCTTGTGATTTATTTTAAAGACAAAATTAATGTTTTCACTTTTCATTCATGACTATTTAATCCTGACTTTTTAATCAAAATTTGATGGCCATCATCCCATATTAAAATGCATTCTTTCCCCTTCCTATATACATTTTTTCCCTTTCATAGTAAATCCTACATCCTGACACAATTGTTAAGACTTTTTTTCAGTAATTATATTTGGACAGATTTTTTTTTTCCTGAACTCAGTTTCTTAATAGTTTCTTAATAATGCACACTGAACATTTTTAGACATAGAAAAGATCTTACTGGTGCATTATGGGAAAGAGTTTGCTTCACCAATTTTTTTTTTTTTTTTTTTTTTATTTTACCCTTCTGTAACCCTGTGATGGTGTCATAGAATTTTACAGGGGAAAATTTACGTGCACTCCCACAATATAAATGGAATGCCAGCTATGCGTGATGTGCTACTCAAACAGAAGTCTGTTACCCAGAAGTGAGACAGAACCTACCTCAATGACAAGGTTTTTACATTGAGAGGCCCAGTAAATATTGCAACCATAAGGAGCTACGGCAGGGAAGATAATCTGTTGCAAATATGTAAATGAACAGTTTTGCCTCTCTGATCTTTAACTTTACCACCAATAAAACAAAAACTAATGTTTTTGCCTCCAGAATTGCTGATGATTAAATTAGAAAATGTAAGTGAAAAATTCAGTGTTAAACATGAAATACATTATAAATATCAGAATTATAATAAATAATAATTTTGCAGTCTCAGAATTATGAGAAAAATATAGGCAGGCAGAGCAAGAAGAGATAAAAGAAGAAGAAAACATTGACTATATGTCTAAGATTTGAATGAAAGTGAGAGCTATATATGTTTCAAAATCCTTTCATCCCAAATTCTTTATTATGTATGAGTGTCTGGTATGGTACCATGAAGCATAAAAATCATAAAGCCTGTTGAAAGCTACAACACAAAGAAAAGAGCCAAGAAAAGAATATGAATAATTTAATCAGATAGAATTCAAGTTTATCCCTAGCTCATTTGCCTTTTATTCTTCATTTCAGTTAGTTACATTTACATCCATCATCACCAAGGTTGGGCATGCACCTTGAAATGTTCACAAAGGTCCACGATACAGGGGTTCATAATTAGGTTTTATATATATAATATTCAGAATCCCAGGGGAACTAATAGATTCTGTAAATATTGATTAAGCAAGATGAAAAATTCTTATACAGTTTCAACTACAACAGTTTTAAAGACGATACAAGCTTCATTTGCCACAAAGTCACAAAAAAGTAATTGATTGAAGAATATCTCTTTTATGCAAAATATACATTTTAGGATATAATTTGATTAATATTCTACTATATACTGACATTGCTCCTTGATCATTTAATAAAAAAATACTCTCATTGCCAGAATTTTAATTTTTGTAATATTTATAATTGAGGTAACAATGACAAAATACTTAAATGATGGAAAGTGCCAGTGAGTTTCTTGGAAGCTGTAATGATTTTCCATAACTAAACAAATGTGCAACTAAAATTAGGTCAGTTTAGATAAATAGACACTGAAAACACAACATAATTGACAAGCTGATAACATAAGTGGTTTATAAGAAAATAAAACAGTCAATATTTATAGGTCTAACCAACAAAGTAGAAATAAGGAAAATTAAGACAGACCTATACTACATCAGTATCAATGTGTTGTATAATTCCCAGCACAACCTACTGTGGGCCCATGAGGAGTAATTCAAAGAAATATGAACCTTACTTGAAGCTTCAGAGATGTTGGTCATGAATTTGGCTTTCCTTGATATGAGATGGCCACAGCTATTGACCCATGCACACGTTGGTATTTACAGTAATTTCATGGACTTAGCCAGTCTACAAGCAGACCACTCATATGGGGAGAACCAGATGAGTTCCAGTCACAGTTCTTTTATAAGATTTAAATGCTTAATGAAGATGCTGGAACCTCTTCCAAGTGCAACTTGGTCACATCAGGGTACATTCAGTAGCAGAAGTCTGTTTCCAGTTGTCTTGGTATGGCTAAATTCCATCGTTTCTTTTTCAGCAGTCAAAAATCCATGAAAAATTCTTTACAACACTGTAGTCAATAACAGCAGCACTGGACAGCATTTTAATTCCTTTACTCTGAATCTGTGTGTAATGATAATATTCCATGTGTGCTGTTATCAAAAGGATCAGTGCATCTCTAAATATTAGATATCTATGTCTGGGTAAATACATTGCTGTACAAGATCTCTGACATGCAAGTCATGCTCTCGATTTGGGGCATATAGAGTAATACATGTTCCATGACCAATAATAAAAGTGACAATTGTCTTCCTAACCAAAATTAAACATGACAGTTAGGAACTGATCAACAGCCTCAAGGATGCTGCGTGCTTTAGAAGTATTGTTTATTCTTCAATTTATATTAGGGCACTTTTCTTTCCTCTCATGCCCAATATACCAGACATAGTATTACTATGCATTCATAGGGATGTGTAAACAGACCTTCTTCCACTCAGACTGAATCAGACTCCCTAGGGATTTTGTTAAGAGTGTAGTGACGAATACTGGTTGCTAGGTAGTAGAAACTGACCGCAGCAGGCAACTAAGGGCAATGGTGAAATTGCTGCTTATATCTTGCTTATCAAAAAGATTCACAGTGCCGATTAATTTAGGTAGTCTACAGGGCATCATTAATTAATACACAAAGGGGAGAGCCTATTCCAAATAGCAAAGAAGGCAGGAGACGGGGGCTGGGTACCCAGTACTAAAATCATAAACACTTTGTCTAGGCATTTCTGTGCTTCATAGAGACAGGTGGCATACACGGTTAAGACAGGGAGCTAAGGCAGACAGAAACATACAGGATATAACACCCGATTAAAATGAAAATCTGATTAATTCTTTCATTCAGAAATTTAAGGCTAATCAAAAAAGCCTCCTGTGAACACCAGTGACCTTTGATGTTTGCACAAAAATTAACGTAAAAATAAAAGAATGGGGTAATAAAGACATGAAAGCTTTGGGTGCTATTTGGCACTCTGCCTCTGAAAATGATGACAAATCCAGGGGTACTAAAAAAAATGACTCTAGTAACAAACAGTGATTCCTGGCTAAACAATTTAAGCCTAGCTGATAGTCACCTTTCTCCCATGTTTTGTGCCCCTTCCCTAAGTCATTAAGTAAGAGGTCTGCCTTCAGCTTGCACATAACCAGTAATGACAACCTCTTTGCAGTTTTGTGTGTGCAAACAACCAGAGACATTCAGAATTGCAATACAGCATTTTTGAAGAAAAATAAATCAACCAAAAAATTAACCTATGTAAAGCAAATACTTCTTTCAGAAAATAAGGAAAAAAAGATATTAAGGAAAAACTCACCCTCCCTGCCCCACAATTCAACACGCAGAACAGTTGACCAGTGCTTTCATATCAGCAGGATGGTTTGATGCAAGTACATGTATCCTGAGTCATCCACGGTCCCCAGATTCTGCAATATTGTTTTCAGGTGATATAGACAATGTGGTCCATGAAAATAAGCTGACAAAAGTCATGTTGTGTGCAATCAAGATAGGATCCCAGACATCTTCAGAATTGTTTAGAGTCACAAGAAATGAAGTTCCAATGAAGTGGTTGGCATCTGGAAGCACACTGTTTTAAATATATCTCCCTGAAGATATGTTTACGTATTAGTATACTGACCAATATCTGACACTATCTGTCATTTTATTGCGGAAGGAGATCAGGGCAATTAATATGGAGAAGTAGTAACACTACTTTAGATAATCATTAAAGACAGGATAAGATTCATTAGCTACACAAGTAGCATTTCCGATTTCAAATAGTAGTATCATGCAAGCTTTATAACTGTATTAATGGAGCCTGGAGAAAATCTACATTTAATTATTTCCATTATGGGGCAAACAGTAACAGTAATTGAATTAATACAGTTTAGCCGACTGATGCAGTTTGGTTTACAAGATAGACGGGATGGGAGATCGAGAGCGCCTCAGAGGACAAGGAGAGTTGTAGGGTGATGTTACTGGAGAGAGCCTCAGAGCATTGCCTGCCAAGCCCGCTATGTTGTTTAAGCTTCGGGACTTTTCATATCCTTTTATGAAAAAATGCACAGACATCAGTTGAATTCAACCAGAAAACAGACACACACAAACAACACCATATAGGGTAATCAAAAGTGTTATTTTTAAGTTTAAAGAAAAATTCGTTTACAAAGAATTCAATATTGAGACAATTTGTATCTCTAAAAAATAAATAAATAAATAAATAAATAAATAAAGCTCACTGTAGCTGTCATTCCCAAAAGACTGAACCAACTATCACAAATTACAGTTGTAAAACTTCAAAATATGTCCTTGCCAAGATTATAGTTAGCATTGATGTAATTTTGGCATACAGAATATCAGAACTCTTTTAAGAATTAGGCAAAGCAACTTAAATAAGATATAAATTTGGCTATTACTTTTAAATTTTGGAATGTGTTCCTGAAAAAAAGAGAAATAAGTGGGTTATATTCTCTTTTTATTTTTTATTATTTGCTAAGCTAATAAGGCATGCTTAACTTTATGTGAACAATTCTTTTTCCAGTGTATTTAGTCTTCCAGCATTACAGGGTTAAAAGGATGATTCTTAAATAATGGCATTTGATGCTATTATCTTTGTGATGGAGGATGGAAGGCCTATTTCTAATCCCTTGGATGAAAAAACATAAGAACAAAAGAAGAAAAGAAGAAAATGTATAAAACATAAATTGAGTCATAATTTCAGTGAAATAAAATCTGAGTTTGATTACATGATATTTTCAACTGACTTCTCCCTGCCCACCCAGGAATTGAGAACAATTTGATCTTAATTTACCTCTCTTTCTATTATCTTGCATTCTAATCTTTTGTTCATAATAGCCATGGATTTGCAGAATAAACGATCCTCTCACAAACTTTAGCCCAATGGCTTTTCTTAGCTACTCAGGCAACACCTCATCAAGATCACCTCTGGAAAGATTCATATATTGTAGTATTTTTTATTACAAAATATTAGAGGCAGTTAAATGAGGTGGGGAGCACCTCATGTAAAGCTTTAAGTGAAATATCTTAAAAACAAGGCAGCTATGGACTAAAAACGCAGTCATTTTACACAGATTTGGAAATGAATGCTCTGACAGCTTCATTAAAGAACTTTTATAGAGCAGAAAATGAAATTCCCTTTGGACAACCAAAGTCGAGCAAGTACAATTCCAGCGAACTTGTCTCCTTTTGACTGTATGGCACCCACCATGGGCCTGAATTAGCCCTCTGTGCTTGATGATTGTGTAAGAATGAAAAGACTCCTTTGTTTTTCCTCATATTACTCCCAGCCATTTTTTCCTTTAATTGTATCTTTTCATGGAACTTCCAGGGAAGAAGTCATTACTATCTCCATCGGTCATTTCATTAAAAGAGAAGTTATTTTCCTGATTATTTGATTTAATAGAGGCCAAGACAAATATAGGTATGGACACAATACTAGCTAATCTGAGATAAGCTGGACTGGATAGGAAAACACCCCACCATCACCACCACATACACACATGTTAACTTCCAGCAGGCTAGATGTCTTCTTTGAGATTTTGTAAATGGAAATTTATGCCATCCATTAACTATGGTAAAGTTCTCTAGGATGTAATTTCTTCTAATAAAAGAATTATCTGCCAATGTTCTGAGCTATAAAACATGGGAGGTGATATATCTTTTATTTTATGCTGGTGGATGATAGAACCTTTAATGGGAGCATGTCTTAAATAATTTTTAAAATTGTAGGTAATTTATTCTTACATAGGGAACTTCAAGTGCCTAGAGAGCTAGTTATTATTGTTATTCTGTAAAGTGACTAAGAATATAACTTCGGGAATTGTAGAAAAAGTAATTAATCCTACACAAAAGTTGGCTGTTTAATCTAAAAATGTAAACTAGACTATGAACATCGATTTGTTTTGATGAAAGGCAAACTGGTGAATATGCATGAACCAGAGGGGCTGTTAAAAACCTATAAATCACCATAAAAATTTACATCTTTGTCTCCAACAATTTCCAAGCTCCCTGCAGAACCTCCAGAAAGGTAAAAATCTGCTTCAAAGTTTTATATTAATCATACCAGTAATATGTAAGTCTTGGTTGCTATTCTAAATGTTATTTTTCTGAATTATAGTTTTTAGCATAGATATTTTCTACTCATTTTACAGGTCCTTTATTTTTAACGACTATAATTTCAGTGTCCATTTGAAAAGGCTTTCTTTCTAATTT
>NW_007727571.1:327963-332185 GCF_000696425.1 Galeopterus variegatus
AATATTCTAAATGTTGCAATAATATTCTAAATGTTATTTTTCTGAATTATAGTTTTTAGCATAGATATTTTCTACTCATTTTACGGGTCCTTTATTTTTAACGACTATAATTTCAGTGTCCATTTGAAAAGGCTTTCTTTCTAATTTAGTAACAAGTATTTAATTAGTAAAATTATATGTTATTCATATGTGTTTATTTTTCTTTATTCTATGTGTTCATTTCTGATGAGAAAGTTTGATAAAATTTTGTTCAATCAAGGTCTTAATAAATGGCTGAAAATACTATTCATAAGAATAATCAATATTAAGCCCAGTTTGAACTAACATCTAAATACATAGCATGCATTTTATACAGTGCTTAAGAGTATATGCGTATTTGGGGCAATATTGTAACTGCCTATCCACGAGTATGTCTTAATTTACATAATATGCTTTCCTAAAAACTATTGTATAAATAAAAATATGGATTCTAAGTATTGGGAGTTCACTCTTTCATGGAATCCTTAAGTTTATTTTATTTTTTTAATGTATGACCAACTATACTCATATTTGTAGGCAGAAAAAGAATTCAGTGGCAATCCAGTAATTTCTTTTTTTATATGAGAGTACTTCTAAAAGTTCATGGAAAATAGAATTGAAGGATAATATGAATCTTTCTATGAACTTTTTGAAGTACCCTCATATAGAGGAGAATTTATAAAACTCTAAAATCAAATCAGTGCAGAGACCACCTTGAAAGGTAGATGAAGGGGTCATATAGGAAATAAATGTCTGAGTAGAGGTAACAGGAGAAATCTGTAACCTACATAAAAGGAAACGGAAGAAATAAATGAATTCCTGGTAGATATGACAAGATAACACACTAAAAAGATTAAATGAAGTTACCCATAAATGTTACCAGAACTAGGAAAAAAACACCTAGCTACAAATGAATTCAGGAAGAATGAAAAAGAGTTGATTATGACGAGAAATGGCAAGAACTAAAAAGCTCACGGATAAAATTTCAAAGATGTTCCCATCGTTTGAGAGAATTTGTATTTGTGAAATAAGATTGCATGTATAACTTTTCCATGCAAACTAAATATCTTATTAATTGCTTTGCTCATGAAATGTCACAATTGTATAGCAAAACTTTGAATTTATATAGTGCCTTATAATTTGCAAAGCTTTTTATTATCTGTGATTTCCTTTAACAGCTTAAAATTATAAATGTTTTCTAGCATGGAGGAAAAATAAATTCTAATAAGATTCTTAAACACATAACCTTGGTATAAACATTGCATGTAATACTTTATTGGATGATGCTCAAAAATGTATATAAAATTCAACCACATATACATATTAATATGTATACATATATACATGTACATACATATATATCAAGTTAAGATATGCAATGCACTTACAACAGCATGTTCTCTATAAGATATTAATTAGATATTATTGTTATTATCATTATTTAATGTATGTACATACATTTTTCTCAAGTACTATGATAGAGTATTAACTATCTTCATAAAATACTTAAAAATTTTCTATCACATATTTAAACGTAAAATAGTAAGCAATCGAATAAACCTATTCAGATGATTGAAATAAATTTTGGTGCAAGGAATATATGCAGACAGTGGATATAATTGGAATGGAGTGGTATTTAAAATACTACGCATTGAGGAAACAAAAGAAGAGTCCTTTGTTTTCTCTTTTGAGTCTCAAAGGCATGGAGGCAGAAAAGGACAATATAAAGCGATCAGAAGATATGAGAGAGAAGTACAACATGGATAATGAGATATTTCAAAGAAAAAGGGTGTAACAGAATAAATATTTGAGGCTTAAAATGGTAAATAATTCAATAGGGAGAAACTGCAATGAATAACAAGTAAGTACAGTATTTTTAAAATGCAGTTGTGCTAATATAAAAGTCTTAGAGTTGTTTTTCATTCCAATTCATTTAATTACCATAAGAAATTACTATAGTTCTTCTCTATTGTGTCGATAAACAGAGAAAAATAACTCTGTGAATAAAGCAACTGGAACTGCCAAAGAGCGTACCAGCATTTTGACAAAAGTGGGTTATAATTAACACAAAATTCTTTTTAATGGAGAAAAATACTGCAATTATCTTGAAGTCTGTAAAGTTACCCAAACAGAGCATCAAGGGAATAGTCATAGACAGTGGTACAGTCGAGGAAGAAAAAATCACATGATGACGTGGAGCTTCCGTATTCTGTTATATTCCTTAACAAAGATGCTTGCCCAACAATTATTATTCATTCAACAAAAAATGATTATCTTTTATGTGTCAGGCACTCTTCCGTGTCTGTTGAGAAATAGTACTAAACTTAGAATTATTATTATTGGTCCTGAAGAGAAATTCTATAAGTGCATTTTGTAAGTACGTAAATAGCCTTTCAATTGATTAGATACACTGTTCTATAAGGCTGAGCATCTTGTACCTTTGCAGCTTTGAGACACTCAGATAAACCACTGGCAAAAACTACCCGAGTACTGAATAAGAGACCAAGACACTTACTTAGAGTAAATTTAATGCTTTACTTTGGGGGAAAAAAAAAAAAACATAATTGTTTTGTTTTAGAGTCATCAATTACTCATCAGATATATGCAGAGAGCCAATTAGTGAGTTTATTTGTTGTAGTGAAAAAGATAACTTTTAAAGACTGCTTAATACGTTATATTTAAAAAATTAAATGAGTGATTTAGTATTTATATATTCTATTACAATTTTGCCCAAAGACAAATGGCAAACCAAAAAAGAAAGGAAGGAAGGAAGGAAGGAGAGTGGGAAGATAGGAAGGTGGGTGAAAAGTCTTTTGAATATGACACGCAAGTAGGCTGTTATGATATGTGTTCTTATATGTTTATAATGAGAGAAGATGTGATGGAGAGAGGAAAAGAGCACCGCATACAGTCTTTTGTAGAAAATGATGAATGAGCATTCAACATACCTCAATATATTTCCAGCACTTAATTGATAAGTTACCTGTTATGATCTGATTAAATGCATGCCTACCTTTCCTGATCCCTTCATCAGGAGCACACGTGTAATCACCTGTCGTCAGTAGGAAACATGTTTCCCCTCTTCTGTTTTTGTCTCTGGTACTAGAGCGTCTGATGGGAAGCCTTTCTGGGGGTGATAATGGCGGCTCACTTCCTGTACTGTCGTCACCTGATAACACTGGTCACAGCACCATGCCCATTGACAGACAATGATGGATGAGGAAATGAGACAGTACAAAGAGTTTACACTGAATGCCCATAGTCCAGTCACTCGATATAAAAACACAATTATCACATAAAAATAAGAAAAAGAATTTTCATCACTCGACACAAAAAATTACATGGAGCAAAATGGAGATGTAAACTTCTTTGAGAAATTGTAATTCTTTTTTGTATTTTATCTAATAGAAAACTGACTTTCACACAACCAGTATGAACTCAAAATAAATGTGATAATGAAGTGGCACACAAATTATCATTTTATAATTTTTGACATGCTATCTAGTTACTGTGAACAGATATCTTTAAAAGTGGAACCTATTTAAGGAAAAACTTAAGTAAATATTTATTTTTGCAGTTCTTCAAGAGATATGCTTTTATTATCTTCTGAAAGTAATTTTTTTTTCCAAAAATCTTAATAAAAACGATCCTAAAGCACGCAAACTTTGTGTCCAGGTACCGCATTTTGAAATGGCAAAATATTTTTGAGCATACAATGGAACAAGATTAACTTCTCCAAATGCCCTTTAAATAACTATCTGTTTATATCTGTATGCTTGCCAAAAACTTTCACATCTTATCAGCCTAGATACTAGCTTGTGATTACAGTGTTTACCGGGGATGACAGTGTATCCTCTTTTTCCATGTCCTTTTTAAGGACTCTGCATAGATACTCTGAGAACAGTTTGATGACAGTGGCAATACCAACTGAACTCCACCTTTCATAAAGGTGTTCTTAAGAGTTTTCAAATATATGTTGACAGGATTTGCAGAGCAATCTACTAAATGAATATAAGGATGGTGAAAAATTTTTTTAGATAGCAGTTCAGTTTCAGCCACATTTTTTTCCCCCCTTTACTTCATGAAAATTTCTGGAAGCTAAGAAGGGATCTATCAAAATGGCACCTGCCTTGTTTGTTCATTTGCTTGCTTTGTTAATTGGTGTTATTTCTAAATTATGCAAAATTATTCACATGGGATCATC
>NW_007727571.1:332471-337598 GCF_000696425.1 Galeopterus variegatus
TGTTTACCGGGGATGACAGTGTATCCTCTTTTTCCATGTCCTTTTTAAGGACTCTGCATAGGATGGTGAAAAATTTTTTTAGATAGCAGTTCAGTTTCAGCCACATTTTTTTTCCCCCTTTACTTCATGAAAATTTCTGGAAGCTAAGAAGGGATCTATCAAAATGGCACCTGCCTTGTTTGTTCATTTGCTTGCTTTGTTAATTGGTGTTATTTCTAAATTATGCAAAATTATTCACATGGGATCATCATAAGTCAATTTTCTACAAGAAAAAGATGAAAGTTACAGGGAACAGACATACTTTGAATTTTTATTGTTTAATCTACAAAATATTTTATTTATACCAGACATAAAAGACTAGGGATGACACTATTAACTATCATTCTGGCAAAATGAATATCAATTTGCATTCAATCTACTCTAGATTAATTTATGGCAATGGAGCAGGGCTTCAGCTAATCTCAAGCAGTAAATCATTCAAAATTCAGGTCTCAGGAGCACAGCCCAACGTATAGTGCATACAAATGGAAATCCACAGAGAAATTCAATTTTGCCAACTATTAGCCAAAGCAGATCATCTATCCCTGAATAATGGTGTGCTGATTATATTACATGACCTCTTCCTTCACCAACAGGGTTAGATCGAGATAACCTACCTAATTTGAGAACAATGAAAATTTAATCAATTCTCCTAATCATTGCTAGGGAAGAACTTTGTTATCAAAAGGGCTAACTTCCATATCACCTCTTTGGTGTGTGGGCCTTTGAAATGTAAGCATCCATTCTTCTTAAATAACTGCTTCTTGTGAATTAGGTTGAGATGCATGGCACCATGTGGCAGGGGTAAAACTGAGACAAACACACCAAGCCCAACGATATGGAAATCAACATTTTGAGAATGAAGGATGGAAAATGGCAGATATCGGATCATCACATCGTGCAGGGAAACAAAGAAACATTGGCACAAAAGCAACAAACAGGCAAAAGAAAATATTGGCACCATCAGCAAAGGGCATTCCTATTAAAGCAGTAGAACTCTATAGACCAGCTATGCAGACTTCTCTCTGGGGCTCATTTAGAAATGCTACAGTCTAACCATCTATAAGCCTGACACAAACACACATTTTGTGAAGGGATAGGACTGAAAACTCATGAGCATCTGCAGAAAATAAGAATAGCTGCCTTCTGCCTACAGTACACACTGGTCTATAAAGTATTTAATGGCATGCATTTGAAATTGTGCCTTACCTGATCTGTTATGTTCCAGAAGCCGGTTGTCTTTGCCCAGACAGGTGTCACCCTGTGTGCTATTGTAGGTCATATTTAATTCTGTCTTGCAAAAGGTTGGTGAACTTGCCTGAGGGGCAGGCGGGATGTGCTTCTTTCTTTTTCTTGGAAGTTTCTGCTTCGCCATTGCCAAGGAGTAATACATTCCAAAATTGTTGACAATGACAGGCACAGGCATGGCTATTGTCAGCACTCCAGCCAGAGCACACAGGGCTCCCACCAGCATCCCTGACCATGTTTGGGGGTACATATCTCCATAACCCAGGGTAGTCATGGTTACCACAGCCCACCAGAACCCAATGGGAATGTTCTTGAACTGTGTGTGCTCACTAGCTGAAGGGTCATTCGGTTGAGCTCCTACTCTCTCGGCATAGTAGATCATGGTAGCAAATATCAAAACTCCTAGAGCCAGGAAGATTATCAGCAGCAAAAATTCATTAGTACTAGCTCGAAGAGTGTGTCCAAGCACCCTCAGACCTACAAAATGGCGGGTGAGCTTGAAGATTCTCAGGATCCTCACAAACCTTACCACCCTGAGGAAGCCAAGTACATCTTTAGCTGCTTTGGATGACAGCCCACTGAGTCCCACCTCTAAGTAGAAGGGTAGGATGGCCACAAAGTCAATGATATTCAAGAGATTTTTGACGAATTCAAGTTTATTGGGTGAAAAAACAATACGGACTAAAAATTCAAAAGTAAACCACACCACACACACTCCTTCTACGTATGTCAAGGCAGGATCCGTTTCGATTTCATACTGTAGAACGACACTTGTGCCATTGATGACTGGTTCTGTCTTGTTTCTAACAATATTGAAAGCTTCATGTGTCTCCAGGCAGAACGTTGTGATTGAAACCAGGATGAAGAATAAAGAAGCAAAAGCAATAAACTGTAGAAGAAAAAGAAATAAAAATAAGAGTAATCTGAACCATAATACTTTGATCCAAATCTATGAGCATCAATCCCTGTAAATAAAAACAAACAAACAAACAAAAAAAAAAACATATTTGGGGATTTCACTTAGGATGTTACTCAAGTAAAAGAAGAGATGTGCACATAACTTTAATTAAAGTGTACATGTAATATGTTTCAAGTTGCTTTCAGCTTATATAGATACAATGTTCTGCTTAACATTGGAAAATAATTTCATGAATCTTTTGTGTAAGAAAATATAACCTGTGAAGAGAACATAAAAATTTTAAATGGTAACAAACTAAATAGATATAAAAGATATTTAGACAATGGCTCCTTTATGACCCTAGATGTATTTATGTACTAGATTAAGGTTTGTACCTATAAATATAAGGTTCATTAATAATGATGGAAATTTGAAGCTACTCAAATTTAATATGGGCTTCTGTTTATGAATAAAATGTTCTGGATATCATGAGGTATGGACATAAAAAAAAAATCTTTGCAATATATGCTGCCCTTTAATTATATCAACTTAAGGTGGAGACTTGTCCAAAAGGAGCAAGTTTAAGGAGAAAGAATAGGCCACAACACTGAAAGGAGAAAAGCTGAGTTAAGGAACAAATGAAAAGACAATGCTTTTCCTCTACTGAAAAAGAACTCCAAAGTGTTAGAGTAACACATTATAAAGTCATAGTTATTTTAATTCAACTCCTTATTTCATTTACTCAGTCAATAATATATGAGCACACACACACCCCTACAGAATAATAAGAGCTCCCTCTGATATGGATCATACTAGTACTAGACACTCTTGAAACCAATTTACATGATTAACTCATATTAATCCTCATAACAACACGACTACTACTTCATTTACAGTTCAGGGATATCAAGCACAGAGAGTTTAAGTCATTATTCCAAGGTTGTAAGATACAAAGTGATAGACCTGAGACACTAACCTGAAAAGTTTAGCTACAGATTCTATTTTTTTAACTTACCAAACTCTCAAATGTAGAACACAAATATGTTGAAAACCAGTTATTTAGTCTGGGATCACACACTACTTAATGTTAAAGATCTGAACACTGGAAGCCATTGTTTGAGTGAATGGCACTGATGCAGTCAGTGCTGGAGGCTTTCAAAGAAACTGGCAGATTACTAGTGCTCTCTAATAATGCTGTCAGATTTAGCATGATAAATGCACACCAACAGACTGTTCCTTGAATATCTAAACAAATGAATCATTCAGGAGAAGAAGGATGTCAGTCAGTAGAGAGGGGCCCTTGTTTGGGAATAATAGGATATATCCAAAACCCAAGTCCAAAGTTGTCCCCTAAAATCTGCTCCTCCAGCATGCCACTGAGGAGAGCTGAGTCAGGTTTCAAAATAGATTGAAATGACACAGAAACAGGTCCATAATTTGAGGTGGTTCTTTAAGGCAGTCCATCCTTTTGTATACCCCTCACATATTTGGTAGGTTGAAACTCAACCAGGTTTTACCTGAATTTGTTGACCTATTGAAAAACCTATAGAATTCAATTGTCTTAAATTATTGTACCAGCCCACTCGTTTGAGATGATGTGAAAACAGAACATATATATTAAGGTGACTTTTAATTTAAAGCACTGTGCAAATGTTAGAAATCATTATATATATTTTAATATACTTTATAGAAATGTAACTACTTTGGGCCGAACCCGTGGCTCACCCAGGAGAGTGTGGCAGTGGGAGCACCGAGGCCACGGGTTCGGATCCTATATAGGGATGGCCGGTGCACTCACTGGCTGAGCGCGGTGCGGGCGACAACATGCCAAGGGTTCTGATCCCCTTACCAGTCACAAAAACAAAAACAAAACAAAACAAAACAAAAATATATATATAACTACTTCAATAAGTACTGAACCTGATGGTTATGTTCATTAAACGAGTTATTATTTTGTCAGAAAAAGATCAACAGAGTCTTAAGATATCACACTTAGTGCTTGAAATATAAGTAAAATGAATCTTTTTGCATCTGGAAACCATCTAAGTTAACCACCCCTATTCCTAGAAGAGGAGTGTGGTAAACAGATAGCATTCTCTAGAATAGGCCTGGGGATCTTAAACAAATGTGAATTTCTTATCCCCACTTGAGACATCAGACACACACTTTTGTGTGGGGAGAGGAAATCAGCATTTAGCAAGCCTCCTAGGTGATTGCTACACATAACTACAGTTGAAAACCACGATTTCCAGTGTGCTTTTCAACAGGTTGATAATACAAGTTATCTAATGAATTGGAGCAGGATTTAAATTACAAGCATTTTTAGACTCTTAAACAAATCTTCCTAAAGCCATAATAATAATAGTTCACTATACCTTAAGTAATAGGGTGTGTGTGTGTGTGTGTGTGCGCACACTTGTGTGTGTTGGTGTTGGTGTGTTTTGGGGTATTTTGGCATAATTCTGGCTTCTATACAAACACCAGTGAATAACTAAAGCATCTGAACAGACTGTAAATATATACAATTCTTAGACACAAAACTTTGGAAACCAAAAATTGTCTCTTTTTGTAAGTCATTTGATACTTGTATTTATCAATATAATTATTAGCCTTATTTAAAGAACCACATCAGGATTTTGTATTTGTATGATTCTTCTTTTGTAACTCTAATTTCTTTAGCTCTTAAGTACTCTGTAAATCTGCTGGATATCACTATATTAGGAAAATAAAGAGTATATTAAAAAAAGGAAGAGATATTTATCTCAGAAGCAAATGATTAATTTACTTTAAAAAGAAGCTAGATGGGTGATTTTTTTATGTGTAAAAGCTAAAGACACTAGACATGATCTAGAACTAAGGTATGCTTCATAGTAAAATAATAAAAATTTAGTAGTTGGCCTCAGCTTGAGAATAGGAGATTTGGAAAGAAGTTGAATTTTGAA
>NW_007727571.1:338282-340219 GCF_000696425.1 Galeopterus variegatus
GATGGGTGATTTTTTTATGTGTAAAAGCTAAAGACACTAGACATGATCTAGAACTAAGGTATGCTTCATAGTAAAATAATAAAAATTTAGTAGTTGGCCTCAGCTTGAGAATAGGAGATTTGGAAAGAAGTTGAATTTTGAAGAGAATAGAATGGAAAAGTTCTCTCCAGAGAAGGAGCAAGAGCCCATCATGTGAAGTCAAGCAAGTGAGAAATCTCTCCACAGGCACAGTAGCAGAATGTTGGAACAGCAATGAAGAACATTAAATTTTAAGATGACGCTTTTCTCTGTTGTGCCTTTGGCAAAAGGCTGTTGTACAAAAACAGAGTGATGTTGATGCTGCTTTAAGTAGTGAAGGCACTGGGTCAAGTTAGGGCAAAAAGAAGGCAGAAGTCCACCATGGAGGCATGATACACAGTCAAGTTCAAAACATAGAAGAGTAATAAATAAGGGTTTTAGGTAATCAGGAGAAATTTAGCCCCATGAAAATCCTTGGAGATATCAGAAGACAACAGAGCTTCCCATGGAATGAACAGGAACTTAGTTTACGAGCAATTTAGTTTGAGTATCAAGTGAATGGGTAAACCCAGGAGCTCTGAATGCTTGGAATTATCCAGAGGCAGACACTTGGACTGTATTAGCAAGGACTGGTGCACTTTTTCTGAATTTAATTCTAAGCTCTTTGAATATATAAAATGTCTGTTTTTGTTTCTGGATCATTGAGTAGAGCAGAAATGTATAAATATGAGGTTAAATTGAATAATATTCTTAAAAATTAAATAGGAAAAAAATGGGGGGGAAAGATTTTATTTATTTATCTTTCTCCTTCACTGAACTGAGAAATCATTAAGGACTGAAATGATTTTATGTTCATTTTTATATCTCCTGCTCCAGACACAGTCGTTAGTATTTAATATGGCAGGATAAATGAATAGAAGGATGGAAGAATTAATAAAAGAATAAATAAATGAGGGGGAAAAAGGTAGAACACATTCCAGGGGGAATTAAAATGATGTGAATAAAAGGAGAATAACAGAGATTAAACAATAAAGTATGAATATTAAATATTGAAGCAAAAAAAGACAAATTTATAGCAGAAGCAAATTAAATTGGTCCATTAGTCCAAAAGTCGCTAAGTCGTAGCTTCCATTCATTTTGTTAACAAAAGTTGTGTCTTAACAAGGAAGGAGCTGGGGAGGAGAATCACACTACCATCTCTCTCTCCCTTTTCCCCTGTGATAAGACCACAAACTCTTACATGCATTAAGTGAAAATAAAATGAGGCATGTTAAATAATTGAAATGCTAGAAAGCTCTTCAAACAAGGTGAGTCATATTGACTGAATTCACAGAAATGATGCATCATTCTGGGCAGTTTCAGAATGGAAGTATCCTGTTAAAATATTGGCTTGTTTCTGCTTTTTTTTTGGCTGGCTGGTATGGGGAATGGGGATCCCTAAACTTGGTGTTACAAGGCTGTGCTCTAACCAGCTGAGCTAACTGGCCAGCTCTACATGTTAACTCCATACCACATAAATATGTATAATACACACACACACACACACACACAGGCTTGTGAGTCTAATGAGTAGGCACTTTTTCTCCATAAGTCCAGTGTCCATGCTTAGCTGCAGACAGTGTCCAATGCTCTCTTTCTGTTTTTTTTTTTTTTTTTTTTTCCAATCCCTGACCAAGGGGAGGAAGTCCTATGTCAATCTACCTCAATGCAATATTCAAGTAGATCTTCAAATATGTAAAATAGGCAGAGAGACAGTGGGGAAAAATGGGGTATATTTTTTATTTTCCTCATTTCTCTTTCCTGTTAGCATTAAAATGCAGGGGTGCTTCAAAAAGTTCATGGAAAGATTCATGTTATCTTTTTTTTTTTTTCCTTTTTGTCTTTTTTTTTTCGTGACCAGCAACGGATCGCAACCCTCA
>NW_007727571.1:340887-342529 GCF_000696425.1 Galeopterus variegatus
AGCGGGAGCGCCGCTGCACTCCCAAGCGGCGCACTGTAGCAGTGCGCCACCGGGCCAGCCCATGTTATCTTTTAATTCAATTTTTCCACGAACTTTTTGAAGTGCCCTCATAAATGAAACTGAGATCTATAACTTGTTCACAAATCCCAGAACTTTCAAAACTGCAGACCACACCGATTAAGTGTCCTTTTGCTGTGTTTCTGTAGCCCAGGACCACTGATTCTAGCGATTTTCACACACTTTTGTTACTGATTCTACGTGTCCACAAGTTCCTCAAAGAGAGGAACATTCTATCCTCAGAGCAAAGGACACAGCCTGACCAAAAGCAAAAAAAGTAGGTGCTAAGTTCCTGTGGTGAAATTCATAAAGGAATAAATTTTTAAAATACATTAATTTGCTATGCAAAAGTTGTATTGGTCCCAATACAGAATCTGTTTTTTAACAGTCACATCATCCTCCTTTTAATTCATGATTAGAAACCTGGACCTATACTACAAACCTTGAAGGGGAAAAACACATGAAGAAAAATAAAACCCACCTCTACTCATATTTTGTTAATGGAATTCAGTGATATAATTTACTATTTGAAAATTAACATTATGGGGTGAGTTTAAAATGTTACCAAAAATATATGCTAAGGAATATCCGTTTTTATAATTGATCATGAGGTGCATTGATTGTTTATTTTGTATTCTAAGGACACTATATTTTTCAAATATGAATGCTTCATTCCTACTATGATCATACTCCTTTTATCTCTTAAATAATAAAGACACTAGAAGAGCAAGGACTTTCAATACTGAAGTATCATAAGCTCATAGAGCCCCCAACCCAAAATTTCTACTTCCAGAAATTTACTCTGGTAAAATATTTTTGTAAAAGTACAAGGATAGCTCTAGAAAGTTATTCAGTGAAGCATTATTTGTACTTAAAAATGTAAACATCCATGAATCAGTGATATGTTTGTAATACAGCATTACAAAGCATGAGGAAACTCAACATGCACTAATATGGAACGATCTCCAAGTAATCACGTTAAAATATAAACAAATGTCCATGGCACAACAATATGCAGAGTCTAATTCCATTTTCTTCTTTATGCACAATTAGTGGAACAAATGAACAGAAACACTAAATTCTTAAAAGTGGTTATATCTGGGTGTAAGAGTGGCATTGGGTTGGAGTATTGTTATTGGGGAATCCTAACCGATTCTATAAATGTCTGCAAAGTGAAAAGTTTCTACAAAAATTTTAATCATGTATTATAAGTTTAATTTTAAAACAAAATTCAAAGAAAATAATGACCAGGAGAGGATCAAACATGGGTCATTCTGAATAACCATTAAGCTCATTTTATTAGTTCATAGAAATTTCATAATGGAGCTTTTCATTCTTCTTTCTTACAGCACCTTAAACATAGCAGATGCTCTTAAATGTGTACGTATTCAAGTCCTGTACACTGGCGTTGCGTAATTAGCAAGAGTGTGGTGTTGTTCGCAGAACTGTGGTCCCTAGAAAGAAAAAATCTCTTTCATGAATTAGTCTATTCTCAAGGGCCAGCCAAGCAGGGACAATGACAATCCAGTGTGTGTTGGTTTCATTCAGAGTTGAGAATTACTTTCACTTTCCCTGAGGGTGCAAA
>NW_007727571.1:343391-347272 GCF_000696425.1 Galeopterus variegatus
CCAGTGTGTGTTGGTTTCATTCAGAGTTGAGAATTACTTTCACTTTCCCTGAGGGTGCAAAATTCAATTTTTCTTCATCCAAGTTTTTACCATTTAAAAGTAGATTGAAAAATGTTACTGCATTTATTATATTGAATTAGACTGAAGAAAGCTGATTTTTCTTCTATGGGGATACCACACAAGTTTATCAAGTTCAAAAGCCAGTGAAAAATATTAAGCTTCATGTGACTATATATAAATACGTGTGTATGTGTATAACACATGTTATAGTGTTTTCTATCTATACCTACATGAAATATGTATATATGTAGGGGTAGATATGTATTGTATATGTATGTATAGATTGTACAGAGACATGTATTATATGGATAGGTATGGAAATATATATATAAAACAATATAACATTAGTTTCCCATATCAAGAAAATATACCCAAATATTACTTTTGGCCACTTAGATTTATGAGGACTCAAACTATCTTCCACCATGTTTTTTAATATCCTTATCGAATATATATACACAATACACCCTCCACATTTTAATTTTTAAGCCACAGACTAATTGCACTGAAATCGTAATTGTTTGTCTAGAGTTGAGGCCTATCAACTTATACCCAAGTGTAATATTCTGGGATACACAGGTGAGGGAGGCTTGTATGTATTACTAGTATTATCACAATGAATTATGGTGTACAGTTAGATAACTAGAATTAATACTCATCTATTATAAATACATAGTATTATTTTACTTCCCTAAGTCTCATTGTGAAATTTAAAGTATTTCTGTAATTAACACATTTCATAAAAATAATTTTTATAATTGTTTCATTAGACTGAAGAAAAGTTCCACACTTCTCAGTCATAAGAATGATAAAATACTGTAAGTATGTAGTAATTTTATAACATACACAAGAATTATAATTCCTGAATTCTGATTATTAAAAACTCCCCCCACAAATTTCCATCTTTAATATATTTAATATGAATTTATTTTTTAAATAATTCATCTTGGGATGATATGACCTACTTTACCACCATCTAGGTTTAAAGGCCACGTTATTAAGCCCTATCTATCAGGAGTCCCAGTATATTTCTTGAGGCCAACAATCACTTTCCAAAATGAATTATCTAAGAATACTTGTTTTTACTTAATTGATGGTGAGGGAGGTGAAGAGAGATTGAAGTGGAAGGTAAAGGGAGGCTTACAAACACCTGCCGAAGAGACGCTCTGATTCTGATGTCTGTTTCAGCATCAGGGCACTGCGATTAAAACACATCCTACACAATCCATATATGCCTGTCTAACCTGCATATCACCTTTGCTAGTCCAGGTCTCTGTACTCCAGAGTGTCCAAAGCTTCAGTCTCAAATATTATTGTTTTTCTTTTCCATATATCCTTCCTCAGTAATCCTCTCCAGAAACAAGACATTATGCCCAAGTAGCCAAGTCCTACCCAGCTATGGGAGCTAGAACAGCCATTTAAGTATTTAAGTTAGGACTTTAGTACTCCCTCTTCTTCAGGATCATTTCTTAGAGGACATTTGTTTCTCTTTGCTAGTCAGCCTAGATCAGAACCCCTCTCGTCCACTCTGGGCCACCCCAGCCAGTGTCCATATTCGTATATGTGGGTAGTAGACACTAGAGTCTCAGTTCCTCCTCTGCCTGAAGGTTGGGCACTTCTGCAAGAAGCTGCAAATTCTTCCCAAAGAGCAGGGGTAAATTTGCTGTATGCCACAAAGAAAAGGCCTTGTGTAAATTGTAATTCGGTTAGGAGAAACAGAAAAAACATATTAAAATCTAGAGGGGATTGATTGATTGATTGGCTACTTGGTACTTAAGATTCAACTCAGAAATCACTTGGTCTTTGAATAAAATCCCTGAAATCCAAGGCAAAATTAAGCACTTTTTTATTAGTTTTCTATTGATCTCTCTACTGTAGAACTTATCTCATTTCTGTAATATTTTATTTTTTGCTCCTTTGATAGAACATAAGCTTGTGATAGCAGGAGTTTTGATTCATATTTTATGGTACTGACGCTCAGTCGGTGCTTAGTAAGTATTGAGAAAAAGTAAAAGAAAAAAAATATAGCCACACCAAATATTAGGCTTAACTGAGTCTTGGTTCACTTATTTACACCCAACAAATTTCCCCTAAGTGATTTCTAAGAAGGCTCGGAAAAACAACAAACACAATAGAATAGGGAGAAAAGTGTAAACTAAGACAAATAAAGGAACAGATTGTCAGTTTGAGTGACAAGGGCAGGGCAATGTCAGAGAGCTTAAGAGAAGAGAATGTTTCAATGAGGAGGAATTAACAATGTCAATTTGTAAAGAGTTCAAAGATAAAGTGTAAACTAAGACAAATAAAGGAACAGATTGTCAGTTTGAGTGACAAGGGCAGGGCAATTTCAGAGAGCTTAAGAGAAGAGAATGTTTCAATGAGGAGGAATTAACAATGTCAATTTGTAAAGAGTTCAAAGATAAAAAATGCCTATTGGTAAGAAAATTAGGCCATCATTAGTTTCCTTTGATGAAACAGTTTTTTAAGGAAATAGAGAATTCAGATTTCAAGGGATTAATAGACTAGTGACTGCAAAGAAGTATGAGTGGCAAGTACACACACACACGCACACACACAAACACATACACACACACACACACACAACTTAATGCATTCATAAGGATTTAAATTATTTGTGTCCATAGTGATCATTACAAATCAGTTTTTAAACTTGTTTAAGTTCTGCTATAAAAATAAATAAAATGGGTTAATTCCAGCAAATGCAAAAAGCTATTCAGCTAGTAATAGTACCAGACCATATTTTCGTAAATGTGAATTTAAGAGCTTAGTAATGAATGCTAATATCAAATATTCCTGAATGCTATTAGCAAAATTCTCTAAATTGTAGACTTTCTCTATTCACAATCAATCCACAAGCCATGGTAACCACATAATTGTTCGATATTGTTTTTAACTAATTTTATCCCCTAAATGTATATTTTTTGGCATCAGGAAAGTGAGAAATTCAGGACTATGCCACTGACAACAGTTGTATAAGATAAATAAGCAGTAATAGAGAACTAGTAGTAACTTTAAGATTACAGTAGTAATATTTTTAGGTGGCAAACCTAAAAAAATAAAATGTATGTTTCTTCTTCTAAACATAATGATAGCAATAATAATACTAATAGGTAAAATCTGGTGATTGTACTTGTTCTAAAATTTTTTTATCTCATTTAATTCTACCAATGTAGAGTACCAATGCATAGTAGTTTCTATTTCCCCATTTTACAGAGAAGCAGACTGAGGCATAGACCAGAGCCAAAGCCCTATGAAATATATGTATTCTCTGGATGCACCTTTTAAAAAAGAATCTCCAACTCTAATGAACACAAAAGTTTAGAAAAAAATACTAGAATGTTCCTATAGTGTTTTATATACATACACATGTGCAAACACACACAAACATACATGCTAAACTTTGGTCATCAATAGTGCAAGAGAAATAAAGCCAGCAGAATGAAATTCCTAAGACTTTATTTCTGATTTGTCTTACGTATTTTTATATATAATACTTTTTAAAGGTCCTTATGAAATAAATGGCATAATAACCAAATTCTGATTCTACACAAGCAAAGAGAACCAAGGAAATGGGTATCGGACAAAAAAAAAAAAAGTGTGTTCATTATTTGGGCAAATTAACTATACATTTTCTGACTAAAGCATCTAGAAAATGGTGAAACTTGCATGAATGGAAAAGTATAAGCTGATATATATATATATATATCATCATTTTATTTTTATATATATATCTTTTATATATATATATATATATCTTTTTTAATCTCTAGCTTCTAGCTAGAGAAAGAAGTAGTTGTTTT
>NW_007727571.1:347599-348382 GCF_000696425.1 Galeopterus variegatus
TATATATATATATATCTTTTTTAATCTCTAGCTTCTAGCTAGAGAAAGAAGTAGTTGTTTTCATAGATTATTTAGTTCATTTCAGAGCTTTCAGAGTAAGGTTTACAGGACTTGACCTTGATACAGAGACAGCAGAAGAAAAGCTGTTGAATATTTAATAAATCTAGAAAATACTACATTTAATATTCTCTTGAGCTTGCACATTGCTGACTTAGAAAGAAACCCAACGTGCCTCTTTTCCACATGTAAAATCTTAAAAATACAGTCAGTAAGTCATTCTCTAAAAATGATATTCACAACCTCCATGGCTATATTCTTAAAAGTAAAACATTTCTTTCCATAGATGCACTGAAAGCTCTTGGTTAATTGGGAAAAGATAACTATAAACTGTGCTTTGGGATTTCATTCATGTCCTATTTCTTCTCACTTTATTTCTTTTAAAAACTTCAACAATTTAGCAACAACCAGAATTTTATCTAGACTTTCTTTTATTTTGTTCTGCTTTGTCATTTTTGTTTTGCTTTGTTTGGGTAAGGGGCAAAATTTAAGAATACTAAAAATGTCAGCCACCTAAAAATATCTTGAACAGTTATTGCAAATCCAACATGCTTTGTTAATTTGTATTTTACAAATGTAAAAGTTCCTTTAAATAGAGCAGGCTTTGAACAGACTAGAACTGGAGAAGCACCGCTTAGACTTAAAAATTCTTAAATGGTTACAACCCTTTACTTGATTTTTAAAATGTCTCCTACAATTTTGTTTCTTCTCTGGTCTGCAAATTAG
>NW_007727571.1:349137-355481 GCF_000696425.1 Galeopterus variegatus
TGAGCCACGGGCTAGCCCAAGAGACAAAATTCTTAAAAGTTGGCCATCAACCCACCTCAGTCTTGTTCCATCTAGATTTCTCCATCTAGAGCAACTAGTTCTTGTTAAGATTATCAGTTACAACCCTGTTACCAAATCCCATATATAAATGAATAATTTCATGTTTACACTATCAAAATCAGTAAACACCAAAGTACTCCTCCCTTTAAGGGGCTCTCACTGATTTTCTTCCAGGATACCTTGTTCTAATTCTTTTTCCATTTTTCTGATCAGTATTTCTCAGTTTTATTTGGTGTCCTCCTCCACCTGATCTCCAAATTTGGGGACAGCACAGAAATTGGCTCCAGACCCCTTTCTCTGTCTAGGTGACCTGATACAGTCTAATTATTAAAACCTACATCTATTTGTTTGTGATTCCAAATTTATATCTCTAGCACTGACCTCCCTGAGCTCTAGACTGCTTTCTTGCTCAACTGCTTCCTTGTCATTGCCACAAGGATGTTATGTCAAATAAACTTATATATTTTTTTTCCTTCTTTCCTCCCAAATCTGTTCTCTCCCTCAGTAAATAGAACACTGTTACTCAAGTCAAAACTGAGAGGTCATCTTGGTGTTTCCTCTTTCCTCTCTAAATCAGTGTCTAATTCATTATTTCATCTGAGCTCAAGCAACAATCATCTCTTTGAGTAACTGCCGTAGTTCTCTAATTAGTTTCCTGGCACCCATGCTTTTGGACATTGTGGTGGCTAGCTTTTGCTGTGTAATTATTCCCCCAAAAGTTAGCAACCTAAAACAACAAATATTTATTATTTCAGTTTTCCTATCAATGAGGATGGCTGGGTCTTGCTCAGGGCCTCTCATGAGGTTGTAGTAAAAATTGTGTCCAGGCACTGGGGTTATCTGAAGTCCTAACTGGGGCCAGAGAATCTGCTTCCAAAATTGCTCATTCACAGTCTGTTTGCAAGAGACCTCAATTCCTTGCTGTCTATTGAGAGAAGGTCTCAATTTCTTGCCACGTGCATCTCTCCATAGGGCTCTGTATCAGAGTTCTCCAGAGAAACAGAACCTATCTCTCTCTCTGAAGGAGAGAGAAAGAGAGAGAGAGAGAGAGAGAGAAAGAGAGAGAGAGAGAGAAATCTATTATACAGTATTTGCTTATGCAGTTATCAAGGCTGATAATACCATGATCTGCCTTCTGCAGGCTGGAAACCCTAGAAAGCCAGCGATATAGTTCAAAGACTTCAGAGGTGGAGAGCTATTGGCGTAGATTCCAGTCCTGTTCTGAAGGCCTGAGAACTAGGGGTGCAGAAGGCAGAAAAAGATGGATGTCCCAGATCAACAGTCAGACAAAGAACAAATTCAGCTTTCTTCCACTTTTTTTTTTTTTCTATTTAGGCCCTCAAAGGATTGGATGATGACCACTTGCATTAGGAGGGCCTTCTGCTTTACATAGTTTACCAATTCAAATGCTAATCTCTTCTTCAGAGACATACCCAGAGATAATGTTTAAGTAGATATCTGGGCATACAGTGGCCCAGTCAAGTTAGTTGACACATACATAAAATGAACCATCACAGACCCCTTGAGTGTCTTCACAACATTACAACACAGTAGCTGCCCTCTCCAGAGCAAGGGATCTAGGATAGAGACCAAGGAAGAAGACATGATGCCTTCTATGACCTAGTCTCAGAAGTTACCTTACACTGTCACGTTCACCATATTCTATTTAACAACAAATCACTAAGTTCAGCCCACATTGAAAAGAAAAGAATTAAACTCTACTGCTTAAGGGATATCAACAATTTAGGGAAATATTTTCTTTTTTTTTTTAATTGACAGATAAAATTGTGTGTATTCATCATGTATGAGATAATGTTTTGAAGTATGTAGGAAAGGGGTCTTCAAAAAGTTCACAGAAGGATTTGTATTATCTTTTAATTCAATTTTCCCATTACCTTTTTCAAGTGCCCTCATATATTGTAGAATGACTAAATCTAGCTAATTAACATATGCATTACCGAACTAGTTATCATTTTTGTAGTGAAATAAGCCAGGCACAGAAAGACAAATATCTCGTGATCTCACTCATATCTAAAAAAGTTGATCTTATAGAAGTAGAGAGTACAGTGGTGGGGCTGGAGCAACTGCGGTGGGAGGCTGGGAAGATGTTGGCCAGAGTATACAAAATTTCAGTTAGATAGGAGGAATAAGTTCAAGAGATCTATTGTACAACATGGTGACTATGGTTAATATGCTGTATTCTTGAAAAATGCTAAGACAGTGAATGTTAGGGAAATACTTTAAAACTACCATAGTCTTCCTTTGCCTTAAGTGCAGAGCCTTTACACAGAACAACTTCAATACCACTGTGGTATGTGGTGAAGCATACTGAAAGGGTCAAGCAAATAGATAAGTTCAGGAACTCTGAGCTTGTGAGGATATTAAAGGAGAGAATTGCATCTAAAAGAAACCTAGGAGAAAAATTCTAATGTTGATGAGAAAGAATGGAAGAGATTCAGAAATTCTGTGGGGAACTTCAGTAAGGAGGAGAGGTCTAAATGCATACAGTACTGGTACAAACTTTACTTTTAAATGTACTTTCAGAATAGTGGTATGAATTTAACAGCTGGGAACAAAGTGAAAAAATACCTCTTTTCAAGGAGTGGTTAAAGAAGGCACCTCTAATGAAAAGCAATCTCAGAAGAAAATGAAAATATTTCATTTAGGCAAGGAGATAGAAAAATGAAAGGAAAATGAACTATAATATGGACATATTATTCTACTTGGGCTGCCATAACAGAATACCACAGTTTTTACCACTTCTGGCAGATTGAAGTCCAACATCAAAGTTCCTGCCTACAGGTGAGTTCTTGGTTTGTGGATGGCTGCCTTATCACTGTGTCCTCACATGGTCTTTTCTTCTGGAGCATGTGTGTTGGCCAATGCAAGAAATATTTCTAATATATTTTTTAGACACAAAAGAGTCACTCTTTAAACTCTAAGCATAATATCTATCATGGATTGAATTGTGCTCCCCCCCAAACAGATTGTAGAGCAAATAAATTTTGTTTTATTTATAAATCACCCAGTTCCAGTTATTTTGTTATAAGAAACAGAAACAGAGTAATACAGAAAACTGTTACCAGAAGTAGGGTATTGCTTATAACAAATACTTGAAAATATGGAAGTGGCTTTGGAACTGAGTGTTTAGGAGAGGCTGGAAGAATTTGCAGGAACAGGCTAGAAAAAGCCTTGCTGCTGTTGATAGTTTGGAAGACAAGAAAACCAGAGAAAGTTTGAAACTTCTTAGAGACTGGTTAAATTGTGGTGAGCAGAATGCTGATAGAAACATGAACAGGAAAGGCCATTCAGAAGATCTTTGACGTAAATGAGAAGGAACTGCAGAAAGATCACCCTCGCTATGAACTGGCAAGAATCTTGGCTGCATTTTGTTCATGCCCCAAAGTTTTGTGGAATGTGGGACTTCAAGGTGCTGAACCAGGGCATTTGGCAGAAGAAATTTCTAAGCAACAAAGCATTAAGGAAGCTTCATGACTACTTGCAACATCCTATGCTGAGTTATGGCAGAAAAAGCATGAGATAAAGCCAGAATTTATAATTCAAAAGAAAGCAGAGGGTAAAAAATTGAAAAACTTTTAGCCGGACCACAAAAACAAGGGTGTAGCCCTGGGACCCTTTGCTAATGAGATTAGTACAGAAGAAAGGGATTATGAAGAAGAGGGAAAAAAGACTTTGAAGGCATTTCAGAGGCTGCCTCTTTCATCACAGGCCCAGAGGCCTAGAGAGACAGAATGGTCTTTGGGAACAGGGCTGAGGTGCCCTCCATAGATTCACTGCCCAAGGCCACCTTGGGAAGCTGCTTCCAGCACCAGAACCCTGGCTGCTTTGGCTGCTCCAGCCATGACTAAATTGACTCCAGGTGTGGCTGGACCCACAGCTTTGGAAGACTTAGGCCAGAAGCCTTGGTGGCATCCATATAGTGTTAAGTCTCTAGGCTCACAGAATGCCAGATCTGTAAAGGCTTGGGAGCCTCCACTTCAATTTGAAAGGGTGTATGGAAGAGTCTGGGGCACAGAAAGAGATCTGTTGCAGGGGTGGAGTCACTGCATAGAGTCTTTGTTAGAAGGATGCTGAGAGGAAATGTGGGTCCAGAGTCATAGCAGAAAAAAACCACCAAGGCCATGCCTGGTGGAGCTGTGGGAGTGGCACCACCATGGACACCCCAGAACTGTGGAGCTACCAGCATGCAGTGCCAGTCTGGGAGAGCTGAGGCATGGCCTCAGAGCAGAAAAACCATAGACATAGAGCTGCTGGAGGACTTGGGGACGCATCCCCCACATCAGTGTGCAGAAGATGTCAAACATGGAGTCAAGGTACATGATTCGCCAGCTTTGAGATTTAATGCCTGCCCTGCTGGGTTTTGAACTTGTTTAGGACATGTTACCCCTTTATTTTGTCCTATTTCTCCCTTTTTGAATAAGAATATGTATGCTATGCTTATCCCACCACTGTATCTTGGCAGTAAATAACTTGTTTTGATTTCATAGATGGGACTTTGAACTTCAGACTTTTCAGTTGAAACAAGTTAAGACTTTGTAATGAAATGAATATATTTGTATGTGAGAAGGACATAAACTTGTGGGGAGGGGCAGGGGAAGAATATTATGGATTGAATTGTGTCTCTCCAAAGGTTAATGTGTCAGAGACTTGGTCCCCACTATGACAGTGCTAAGAGGTTCTGAAAAAACAAAAAACTTATTATGGTAATCAAAAGGTGAGGCCTTGAAGAGGTGATTAGATTCTGAGGACCATGCCCTAATGGATGAATTAATAGTAGTGGTCATGGGCATGATTCTGAGGCCCTTAAAAGGAGAGCATCTCTTTCTCTCTCTCTGTTCCACCATTTTCTGCCATGTGAGACCCCTACATTGCTATAAAGCCACCACCAAAGAAGACCCTCACCAGATGAGTTCCCTGGACTTTGGACTTGGCAGCCTTAGAGAATTGTAGAGCTAATAAATTTCATTTTCTTTATATATCACCCAGTTCCAAGTATTTTGTTATAAGCAACAGAAATGGACTAATACAGTCCTAAAAATTGCAAAGGCAAGTTCTTTCAAGGAAAATTAAATAGGTTGCAGGAAAATTTCCACATAGTCTGATACCCACGTTGCCATTTCACCTCAGTTCTCAAGATGAGATGCTCACAAACAGAACTTTAAAAAATCCTATACATATTTTCAAATACACATATGATTAAATCATAACATGTAAATGTGTACATGCATTATATCATAGTTATATTATATGCACCCTTTATAACATTTACATGCCTTAATTTCATTTAAAGAAAATAACTATAAATTGTAGATGTGTATTACAACAGCATTTGTGGGAAATAAAGACTACAGATATTTTTCACACTAGGATACTAAAATAAACCCATAGGACACATACATGCAGAGGCAAAATATTACATATTAAAAATGCATGCTTCGAAATTAATAGTCCATTTTTTAGTGACAAATATTTTTCACATCACATCTTATTTTTATTGTGCTAAGTTTTTTGGGGTTTTTTTTCATCTTTCTCATGATTTCCCTGTACCTAATTACATTCTCATAGTAGAAAGTAAATTTTACAGGATTGGGGTTGAATCATATCTTCATCATTTGCTATTTTTGTAATTCTGGGCAATTTACTTAGACTATTTGTTTCTCTATGTAAGGACAGATATAATAAACTAAAAAGCTTCTGCACAACAAAGGAAACAATCAACAGAGTACAACAACAACCTACAGAATGGGAGAAAATATTAGCAAACTATACATCTGACAAGGGATTAATATCCAGAATAAACAAGGAACTCAAATAACTATACAGTAAAAAGGAAAACCAAATAACCCAATTAAAAAATTGGGAAAAGGAGCTGAACAGACATTTTTTGAAGGAAGACATTCAAATGGCCAACAAATACTTTAAAAAATGCTCAATATCACTTATTATTGGGGAAATGCAAACTAAAACCACACTGAGATATCATCCCATCCCAGTTAGACTGGCTATAATTTAAAAGACAAAGAGTAGCAACTGCTGGATAGAGAATAACAAATGCTGGCAAGGATGTGGAGAGATAGGAACTCTTCTAAACTGTTGATGAGATTGTAAATTAGTACAGCTGTTATGGAACACAGTATGGAGGTTTCTCAAACAACTACAGATAGATCTGCCATATGATCCAGCAATCCCACTTCTAGGCATATACCCAAAGGAATGGAAATCATCGTGTCAAAGGGATATCTGCACCCCCATGTTCATTGCAG
>NW_007727571.1:355497-359397 GCF_000696425.1 Galeopterus variegatus
ACATTCAAATGGCCAACAAATACTTTAAAAAATGCTCAATATCACTTATTATTGGGGAAATACAAACTAAAACCACACTGAGATATCATCCCATCCCAGTTAGACTGACTATAATTTAAATGATAGAGAATAACAAATGCTGGCAAGGATGTGGAGAGATAGGAACTCTTCTAAACTGTTGATGAGATTGTAAATTAGTACAGCTGTTATGGAACACAGTATGGAGGTTTCTCAAACAACTACAGATAGATCTGCCATATGATCCAGCAATCCCACTTCTAGGCATATACCCAAAGGAATGGAAATCATCGTGTCAAAGGGATATCTGCACCCCCATGTTCATTGCAGGTCTATTTACAATAGTCAAGAGTTGGAACCAACCTAAATGTCCATTGACAGATGACTGGATAAGGAAAAGTGGTATACATACACTATGGAATACTACTCAGCCATAAAAGGGAATGAAATTCTGCCATTTGCAGCAACATGGATGAGCTTGGACTTTCAAATACCATAATTGGATTTCCAACCTTCTTAACACTGTTACAGTGGAGTTCAAGTTTCCAGTGCATGAACTTGAGGAGGACACGTGATCCATAGCAGGAGTATCCCCAAAATATTGAGACACTTTTTTTCCCTACAGTTTTAATGTAAACAATTCAGGAGGAAACACAACACATTCTTTGTAATCTTAAATGGCTAAGTATAGAGCTTCTACTTATTAAGCATTATCCTATGTATCCTATGCATATTATATAATTTTTCAAAATGTTAAAAAACAATGAACTATGCTTGCTATTAAAACTGTACCCTATCCAATTCACTTTTTTGTGATACAGCAGACACTTTAGAATGCTGTAATCCTCAGGACCATTACCATGAAGAACAATTAACCCTGCATAGAAGTGAGAGTTAGTAGAATGCCAGATACACAGAGTTTGTTTATATAAATCTCTTGTTATGAAAGCTCAAATACAGGTGTTCTTCAATAGAGTCAATTTGGTATATGTAACTTTGCTGATATAGGATTAATTAATATGCGGAGCTCCTTGTGAAGTTACATAGGACTCTCTTTTTCTGCTGCTGCCTTCCATTGTAGCTGTTCATAGCTGTTACTAAACATCATTTAATAAAAGGGGGGAAGAACTAAAGTGACCTTGACAGTTGTCAGCATTGTGGTAAGACAAATATGATATCTAATTTGATTCAATTAAGAAGGTTTTAAAAGATGCTAATCACTGGTAAGTAAATCCAACATAGGTGAATCAAACAGATATTTAATAAGAAATAAAAAGATATAAAGCTGAAAGGAAAGAATTTTTTTTCTCTCTAATTACAAGAAAAGTGGTACTTCAGAAATATGCTTGAGACCCTTTAGGGAGTCTTGTCATTTAAATGTGCATGTTAGATGCTTGATCTCTCTACATAGCTGAAGTCTTCAAAATAGATAACATTTGGGAAACTCAAAGATATGAAATTTTAGAATATTTAAGGGCTAGCCGGTTAGCTCATTTGGATAGAGCAAGGTGTTTTAACACCGAGGTCAAGGGTTCGGATTCCCATACCAGCAAGCTGCCAAAACAAATAAATGTTAGAATATTTTAAAGGAAAAACCAATAGAAAAATAAAGTCCTATATACAAAAGATCATTTATGATTAGCTTTTTAGGAACTCTTTCACACTCAAAAATTTCTCTGGAATTTGCTGAGTGCCTGGGAATGACAACCTTACCTTGCAATTTTCTTTGTCTTGTCAGTTTAAATAAGACCTTTAACGCTACTTCAGTAAAGTTTTTTGAAACTAAAGTTCTTGAGATGGCTTTGATCTGACATGATTTTAAGATGCAAATTTGTCAAAATTGTCATATAAATATAACTTGCAGACTATTATGGGATTTAGGATCTCCTGATCAGACACATTCCACTGAAGTAGGCAAAATGCTGCCCATTCAAAGGAATAGAAATTCATCCCTTATTATAAAAATGTCTATTTATGCCAAAGAAAAACAAGTATGATCTAAATTGCAGAAAACCAAACTGAGAATTGTATAGCTCATCTGGTATTCTATCATCATAAAAGAGCTACTGCTATTTCTTTCCTTATTCAGTCTAAGTATATGATGTCTGTATGACTCTCTAAGCTGCTTTAAAACAAATGTTATCATACAGTAACAGCAATAATACTGATGATGACTTATAGCATTCAGTTATTCTCAAAATCAACTTACATCCAAAATAAGTTTGTGGTTGACTAAAATCTGCTGAAAAGAAATTTTGATTATAAGTGGGAAATACAGGAAATAAGCTTTCAAAGTAAAAGTAATTTTCTGCACCAAATTATAAAGCCTATTTTCTTTGTAATTTTATGTCTTTTCACTTCTTTAGGTAGGTAAGATTTTCACAAAATTAGACCTAAGAAAAAACTCAATGAAGGAGTATCAGATGCTTAATAGAAACTTTTTCTCTATAGTTGCAATATTACACTAGTTTCAGGTACATACAAATGATCTTATTTGTTTATATTTTTGCTTAAAATATTCTTCACAGTTAGAACAACTGCATCTAAATTTAGGATGATGTGAATTATTCATATAAACTATGTGCAATTAAGATGCCTGTTTAGAGGGGGAGGAATATAAAATTCCAAAAATACAGAGAGAGATGATTTTCAAATGCCTTTATTGAATAAGCCATTGGAGTGGATAAAACATGATCAAAAAATTTTTTAAATGATTACATATACCCAGAGTTTTCAATCAACTTATCCTTCTTTATAATGAATAGCAGTATTAGTATTGTCAGTAACATATTTTATTTTCATTATAATTAACCTCCAGAATATGAGANAGTATTAGTATTGTCAGTAACATATTTTATTTTCATTATAATTAACCTCCAGAATATGAGATCTTTGATACTCATGTCAATAATCCTGATGTACATTATTACTATATTTTCAGCAGGAAAGTTGTTGACTTGCTAAATATTTACTATTTTGTTTTCCAGTTAAATATATCTCTCTCAGTCTACCTATGTAAGTACATTACAAGAATTATTAACTAGGTTTTAATAAAGTTTGGGAGTAGGTTTTCTGGTTTATATATTTCAAAATTTAATACGGTCAATGGAAACAACATGAGTTAATTTATAAGCATTTATTTTCACTAACTTTTAGTATTAGATTTGTTACATCAGTAAATATACCTTGTTACTGCCAGTGCTAGTTTTACTAGTATTTGCAAGGGGGGGAATTATTTTTGGCATCATTGCTTAACTAAGAATACAACCAGTAAAATCAGTCAATTTCATAAGACTTAATAAACTTCTGGGTTTTTTTTTTTTTTTTTTTTTTTGTCTTTTTCGTGACTGGTAAGGGGATTGCAACCCTTGGTGTGGTGTCACCCACACCGCGCTCAGCCAGTGAGTGCACCGGTCATTCCTATACAGGATCTGAACCCGCGGTGGGAGCGTCGCTGCGTTCCCAGCGCCACACTCTCCCTAGTGCGCCATGGGCCGGCCCTAAACTTCTGTTTTTATAGATCTAAATGACTCATACAATAATATAATAAATGACTATATAATAATATATATAATATTATGTTATATATAACACATAAAAATGTTTATTATATAACATATATAACACATAATAAATGATTATAATATATAACATATAATAAATTTATAATATACATATATTATTATGTAATATATATAACATATAATAAATGACTCATACAATAATTACTTTACACACATACTCATTTCAGTAATATCTCATCAGATGCTGTCTGAGCAAATTTAACTTGTTTAGTAAATTTGTTTAGTAAGACTAAACTTATTTAGTCTTGTTTTCTAATGGGATATTCCACAGGTTCTAGTAACCATAATTAAGAGAACA
>NW_007727571.1:360149-378519 GCF_000696425.1 Galeopterus variegatus
TCAGTGAGTAATGCCTTTTGCTAAAACACCTAAGTAACGATAAAATAAGACCTCCAAAGTATATTACACAAAGATACATGTTAATGGACAAATGAGTTGACCCACACTTCCTTTAGTAATTCTGACAGGAAAGAAGGAAGGAGAGTAGAACATTGAGGGGTGGAAACACACAGTGTACAGGCATCCCAAAAGGACACTGGTATTGGAAAAAGACATATCACATATTCAGTCACCATCTGAGTTCCACAAGGAGATCGCTAGTTATCATTATTACCAGATTACTCTTTCTACCTCAAGACTCAAATTCTCTGGCTGAGTTATTTTTGTCACTTGTTTTCATGCTCTGTATACTCTTACTAGCTCTGTTGCTCTTATAGTTCTATTACTGTGTGAATATCTTTAATAAAATATGATACTCATTTAACCTTCAGTGAAGCCCTACACAGTACATACTACTCTCTTCTTCTTTTTATAAATGAAGAAAGTGGAGCACAGAGACATTAACTTGTGAAAGCTCACATAGACAGTATGTGGCAGAGCTGGGATTCCAATCCAGTCCATCTGCTTCCAGGTGAACCAGGACAGTGAATCTAGTAAGCAAAAGAAATGACTTGAAGGTGTCGTGAGGATATTTTTAACATAATTTACATTCCTAATCTATTATAGTGTCAATGTTTTCCACTTAAGATGGTCCGTGAAGACCATAAGTTAACTAACTTGGGTATGGCTACAGAATTCTTTAGTAACGGTAGGATAAATTCCTCTAGATTCTACTTATGCCTGAGTTTAAGGTAAAGGCATAGAGAATTTTTTAAAGCATATTTTCTTGCTTCGGTAACATAAATAAATATGAAAACACAAAATCTTCATAATTTACTGTGAAAGATTTAAATTAGATGAGAAGATAAGAGAAAGTACAGTTGCTTGTTAACCTAGATCCTAGAAGATACCACCAAATAGTGTATGCAACTTGGAGAAAATTTTTGTGGTCTTGTGAATAAAAGAACTTGGGAAAATGTTAAACCATAATTATGGTCTGCACCTCTTCCACTGAGGAGAATCTTAAACATGAAGAAAGAGAAACCTTCAATCTTTCCTAAGACATCCTTAAATGCCCTAGAAAGTTCTCCAGAGATTATCCAGTGATCTTCTATAGTGGATGAAGTTCCCTGCATCACTGAATCGAGAGACTACATGTAAAATTTTCAATTTCAAAAGAAGAAAAGTTCAGCTGTGAAAAAAAAATTCTAAGATCTTAAGACCTTAAGAACATAATTTTTATTGTATTTGGTGTATTTTATTCACTAAATTAATGAGTCAAAGGATAAATGCAGACTAAACCCTTGTTAGCATATTTGTGTGTTTAAAATGTACAAATTTTTTTTATGTATATATGCTTATGTACTCTTTGATCATTATACGTATTTTATTCACTAAATAAATGAGTCAAAGGATAAATGCAGACTAAACCCTTGTTAGCATATTTGTGTTTAAAATGTACAAATTTTTTTTATGTATATATGCTTATGTACTCTTTGATCATTATAAATACCTGCAAGTTAAATCTTATCTTGAAATATAACTAGTCTCTACAGAAGGCCAGGACTGTATGAAGAAATAAAACAAATACTCACTTACTGGATACCAAAACCTTGAATATTTCTAAGCATCGAAATGGCAAGCTGAAGTTTCAGCTCTCAGTGAGTTTTTCAACGTAGAATAACCAAATAATTAAATGTTAAGATAATTCTATGAGACATCTTTTTAGCATTTTGAAGATAGAGAGAAAAATACTGTAGCATCTTTCTTTGGTGCAGAACATTTTCTTCATGAATATTGTTCTTTTGGGTGGACAGTGTGTTTCCCTTCTCTTGTCTCTGAGTCCTTTCTACATTTCATCCGCAGTGAGAATAAAGAGCAACAAATCAGAAACTGAATCTGGCAGCGACAGAGGGAGGAGACTGAGTCTTTGATGGCACTGGTCCTTCAGTGGAGACTTTCTTCCATCTGGCTTAATTTTACAGAAAAATTTTCTTTTTCTGTCTTGACTTTAAGTATATTGTCATTGTTATTCCTATTTTCTTACTCAATCTCATGATCAGTTTTGTTGGCAATGAATTATTCTTCTAAAATAACAAGAATTTCACTGAGAATATTTTTTAAATCACAACTGTGGATAAAGTAATTAAATAAAATGCTAAGACAGAAGCAGATGTATTGTTCAAATAATCATTTTGGAGGGGCAGTTTTACACCATGAGTGAGGATTAGAAACTGTTTTTGTTTTGAATATGTGAGAAAGAGAATGTGTATATTCATGATCATGCATAAGCCCACCTGGAGTAGTAACATAGAAGAAGAAGAAAAAAACTCTAGGAAACTATTCAAGTCATCTCTTGATATAAACCAACCAGCCATGCATAAGGAGAACACGGAGTTCAGCCCAACACCAGAGATTTAACTTTTTTCAACAGAAACAACAAAGCATTATTGAATATGCATAATATCTCCATAATGGAAATGCTGTACTGGGCTCAAATTGTACCAAATGACACATAACAGAGCCATTTTCAAGATCCGATTATCCTTCAAGGACTAACTCAAGGGCCAATTTCACACTGACATTTTCCCTAAGCCCTTTTGCACACAGAATCTTTCTCTACCTTTGATCAGTATGCTAATCATTTAGGGCACATTCTCTTTCCACCTCTCTCTCTCACGTATGCACACACACACACACATGCACGTACACTACGTGTACAGAACTATCATATGCCTAAACTAGAATTTAATTCTTAGGTAGTTGTTTGAGTTTTTAAATGACCACACCATGACAGCATAACCTCAGCACGTGGTGCAGGGCTAGGTACATACTTTTGTCATACACATTTATTGATAGAGATTGAAGGATCTAATTACAGTTTCTTAATCTTCTCATTGCAAATTCCCGCTGGAAATAGTAATATATACTCTCATAGGATAAATTTTTCAATTTCAGAATACCTTCCTATTTTCTGTAATTATATTCTATAGTCTCCCTGTAACTCTACACACTGACTATATTCTCAGTATTCTTCCTTTAGATGTGTTTCTCTAACAAGTTTTTCCCAATAATCATTCAACTTTCTGGAACAGTATTTGAACTGAACCAAATCCTATCCTAAAGAAAAGTTTATGCATCGGGGCTCCGGCATATCAACACATTTTAACAAGCAGTGTATTTTGTCGCATTCAATTTCTGGGCAATTTAGATTTTGCTTATAACAATATGCTCCTATTAGAGTCAAGTATAAGCAGCATCTAATACTGTTTATTCTTTTTTTTTTTTTTTTTTGGAACTTCATATTTTTGAACGTTCGTTTTGACCTTAGAATCCCTCTAGCTAAAGACTAGCTTTATAGACACAATAAAGTATATAAGACCTATGGCTGACTCGACCAACTCCAAAACATCTTTGTTCTATTGATTTACAGCTCTTTCTTAACATAATAATTTGGTTGCTAGGGATAATTTGCTAAATATTTTATCTACAAATAGCCTGATTCACTTGTAATAAATTTGCTCAGTTACGCTAGGAAATATTAGCAATAAAAATTTCCATTACAGGTAACAGAGTCATGTCTACATAATAGTTTGAAAATATAAGAATAACATAAGAACATTTTGTACCTCAGAAAAGAGAATCATAAATGCTTCAATGGAAACACACAGAAATTTCCAATAATAATGTGCATTGACTAAGTTTAGGAAACAAACATAACTCATATTAGGAGATATACTCAGGTACAGCTGATTAATATCTAGAATCCTGTACTGGGCCCAAAGCCAATCCTAGATGTACCCTTGTCCTGGCTTCAGCTCATACCAAGTGTCTTCAAAATGATGATGCTATGGAACTAAAAGATGATTCCAGTTTCCTAGCTGTACGCATTTTCATACAATCTCTTAAAAACCACTTAATTTCTGTTTAAGCTTGAACAAGTTGCCTTTCTTCTAAGTATTTTCAGAATGTGTAGAAGAGGCACAATGATACTTATTTCTTACTATTATCTCACAGGGATGGTGTGAAGATCAATTAAAGCACTGTTTGCTGACAACGTCGCAAAGTGCTATATAAACACAAGGTACTGCAATTTTGAGGAATAGGAAGTTGCCTCAGGGAAGTTTTCAATTCTGAAAATGAAAGATGCATGAGAAGGTATTGGAATTACCTAAAATTCCATTAAGTAATAATAATAACAATAATAAAAAAATAATTTTACCTAAAATTTTAGAGTGACAATAGAAGCGAGATTTTTATAGCACATCCTGCTACCACTACCAGTACTAACCTTTTGTAATAAAAGGCAAGATCTCCTTACATAACAACCCCCATAAAATAGAACAATTAATAGTACTATTGATAAGAATATAAAGGAAGGACAGACTGCATTATTTCCTAAGCACTATATTATATGACAGATCCTTTGGAAGTTGTTTTTACACAATGATCTCATTTGAGTCTTACAATAATCCTTAAGGTGGGTATAGTTTTGATTATTTCAGAGGTGAGAAAACTGTCAGTCTCAGGTATGTTCCATGTGTTCAAGTCAAACATATTTACCTATCAGAGCTAAAATTTACATCCAGATCATCTGTTTTTTGCACTTCAGCATGTTATGAAGATTTATTTTTGTCACTAACCAAAATAAAATTAATATTACTCCCATTTAATAAAAATTTAAACCTCCTAAAATGACAGAAATTGCCCTATCCATAAGGATAGGTACTTCACCATGTGGGAGTAGATATCACCTGGTGGGCAACCAAAATAAAATTAATATTACTCCCATTTAATAAAAATTTAAACCTCCTAAAATGACAAAAATTGCCCTATCCATAAGGATAGGTACTTCACCATGTGGGAGTAGATATCACCTGGTGGGCAGTTAGAAACGACCCTACATATAGGCAGATAATTAAAATTCAAATGTGACTACCACTGTGCAGAAGGACAATTCAGATTGTTAACACCACAAGTAAAAGGAAAATGCAATAAAGAATCTCAGGAGAAAATAACATTTGCAACATATGTGATCAGAATTAGTATTCTTACTATGTAAAGAACACTTTTTAAAAAATCATATGATTTTTTTTAAAGGGTAGACAGGAGTCAAAGGATGCAAAAACTGAATTCACGAGAGAAGAAATGTAAATGTTTATTATGTGTCTTTTTTTTTTTCCTTTTTGTCTTTTTTCGTGTCCAGCAATGGATCGCAACCCTCAGTGTCGCGCCCGCACCGGACCGGGACCGGCAACGGGACCGCAACCCTCGGTGTTGCACCTGCACCTCGCTCAGCCAGTGAGCAGGAACCGGTCTGTATGTGGGATCCGAACCTTCGGCGGGAGCGCCGCAGCGCTCCCAAGCAGTGCACTGTAGCAGTGTGCCACCGGGCCGGCCCTATTATGTGTCTTTTAATGTTTAGCTTCATTAGTAATAAAAACTTTGCAATTTAAAACAATAAAATATTTGCTGTCAATCAAATGCATCTATGAACCAGTGTTGATAAAAATTTCAGGGATGTTTATTCTCTAGTTGAAATGTAAACTGGTACAAATTTCAAAAGATTAATTTAGTAAAACTCTTCAAAATGTAAATACTACTTGATCTAGAAATTCTTCTAGGAAATCACCCATAAGATTTGATCATGGATATGTTGAACGTTTAGCTGTATCTGCATTGCAGTGCTAATTTTCATAGTAAAAATATAGAAGTAACTCAAATACTCATGTAATAAAGAACAATTTAGGTAAATTCAGGTGCATTTATGTATTGAATGACTTGGTAACCAATAAAAGTGATGTTCTGGAAAAATATTTAATGATATGGAAAGATGTTCACACATTAAATGAGAAAGTAAGATTACAAAAAAAAGCATATTGAGGACAGTTCTATTTTTGTTTATATAAAGATAGCATACATTTTATTTTAGCATCTAGAGATAGAAATATCAATATAGAGAGATAGAAATAGGTCTGTACAGATTGAGATAGAATTAGAGATAGACTGAGAGAGACAGAGACAAATATATCTATAGAGGTAAACCTGGAGATAAAAATAAAGATAAGGATATCTACATAGAGTAACTGGAATATGTCAATGAATACACAATTAGATATATAACTATATGTCAAAGAATACATATATAATATGTCAAAGAATACATAATTAGATATATAGAGACATAGATATGCATCTTTGTAAAACAAAAATTTAGACATTTTTATCTATAGGCAGTGAGGGTTAGAATTTTTGTTTATTATTTCTAAATTTTCTAAAATAAATATGTAATACTTTGTTAAAAAAAAGAAAAGAAACTTAAAATACAAAAAAGTTATCAACAAAGTCCATCACAATTTTACTAAGAGTATCACTACTGTTTTGTTAGCTGTTTTAATTCACAGCAAGAAAAAAAAATGAAGACCCTCTTAGTATTTTCCAATCCAGTTTAATTTCTATTTGTTAATTTTACTGGTAATTAATTGATATGATATTTGAAATATTTCAGATTTAGAGAAAAATTAAAAACAACCATCCTAGATGCATTTAACTGGTCAATATATTAAGAATGCAGTTATTTAGCATTTAATTTGATAAAATCAGTGAGGGTACATTTTAATACCAAAAGAATAATAACTTAGAATCATGAATATAAGAACTCCAATCTCAGTTTTGCTGTTTACCAAGCATGAATCTATGAATGTTTCCTAAAAATCTCCATCTCAGTTTTTGTTTGTTTGTTTTTTCTGTGTTTTTTATAAATTTGTATTACAAATAACTGCCCTTCTACCTTAACAGAGATATTTACATACTGGTAATGTATGTAAAACCTGATAATGTATGTAAAATCTGTGGTATATGTAAGCATTAAAGGGTGATTATTATTTCAAAAATATCAAGAAAATGGCAACTTAAGTTAATTATCATATTCGTAAATCACTATGAAGTATTTAAATCTAACATTTTTAAGACTTTCTAAAGATGTTTTACTAGAATATATATAGGTTTTTCTAAAATTTTCTTATTCCTCTTTCTTTCAGACTAGTTAGTAGAAATTCATAAATATCAAGATAAATAAAATAAAATTAAATTTATTTAAGAGTTTGATGTGATGATAATGGGTCAAAGAAAAGAGCAAATGAAATGGTGTCAATTTGGGGGATTTCTTTTATTTATTTATTTTTTTAAATCTGACACATTTCATTTTACTTATATAGTAATTCAACAAAAAAGAAATCATTAAATATTGTCTATGTACCAAGTTCTCTGCTAGGAAATGAAGATGCAAAGTTGAATAAAACTTGCTTTTTTTGGGGGGGGGGGTTGGCAGCTGGCCAGTACAGGGATCAAACTCTGAACCTTGGTGTTAGCAATACCACTCTCTAACCCACTGAGCTAACCAGCAGTCCCGAATAACACTTTCTTAGCCCTTGTCCTTATGGAACTTAGAGTCTGAGAAGGAAGACATATAAACAAGTAATTATAACTCTATGTGAGAAATTCCATAATGAAAGAATGTTCAAAATGTTGAACCACTTTATCTTCACAATAATCCTAGGAGATGAACATGGTTAATTTTTATACACCCATAGTAAAGGTAGCATTGGTGTTTAGTGGTGTAGTATAATTTTTCTAAGGCCTTGGAGCTAATTGAAAGCAAGGTTATGATGAGAATACTTACCTCAAACCACTCACCTTACCATTAGTACCTGCCACCTCTTCTCATTAGTCAAGTGATGGAGTTTGGATGTGTTGTCCCCTCCAAAACTCATGTGGAATTTTGATCCCCAATGTGGCAGTGTTAGAAACTGATTGAGTCATGAGGACAGATCCCTCATGAATGGATTAATGCTCTCCCTGGAGGAGGGGGGATTAATGAGTTAGCTCTTGCTCTATTAGTTCCTGCGAGAGCTTGTTGTTTAAAAGACCCTGGCACCTTCTCTCTCTCTCTTGCTTCTCTCTCTCTTGCTTCCTCTCACCATGTGATCTGCGTGTACCCGCCGGCTGCCTGCCACTTTCCGCCATGAGTAGAAGCAGCCCGAGGCCCGTGCCAGATGCAGCTGTCCCAGAATCATAAGCCAAATAAACCTCCTTTCCTTATAAATTACCCAGTCTCAGGTGTTTCTGTTATAGCAACACAAAACGGACTAATACATCAAGACTATATTCTAAAAGTTTCAATTTATAAATGTGTTGGCTATTAAGTGGGCAGAGTAATATCAATTGGTAGTCTTAGCATCATTTTGTAAGCAAGTGGCTGTATGGTTGGTCATTTCAGTAATGTTTAAATCTCTAATGATCTAGTAAAGACATGATACATTTTCCGACTAATTAATCTTCCCCAGGGCTTTTAAAGTTCATGATCTTTATCACTTGGGGAAATTCCATTTGATTTTCCTTTCAGTATCCATGACCTTAGTTCCACTTGTCTACATTAATCCCGTTCAACTAAATCTTGGAAAATCCAAGGGCAACACTGCTAGTTAATTCGCAGATCCCTATCTGTGGGTGCACAGTACTGTAGAGCCTGAAAAAGCAAAGCCTAGGCACAGGCTGAGAGAGGCTGGGCATAAGAACATAAATATAAGCAATCTCTAATGATCTAGGAAAGACATGATACATTTTCCGACTAATTAATCTTCCCCAGGGCTTTTAAAGTTCATGATCTTTATCACTTGGGGAAATTCCATTTGATTTTCCTTTCAGTATCCATGACCTTAGTTCCACTTGTCTACATTAATCCCGTTCAACTAAATCTTGGAAAATCCAAGGGCAACACTGCTAGTTAATTCGCAGATCCCTATCTGTGGGTGCACAGTACTGTAGAGCCTGAAAAAGCAAAGCCTAGGCACAGGCTGAGAGAGGCTGGGCATAAGAACATAAATATAAGCTGAAGAAAAGTTTCCTCCCTGCCTCAGTAACCTGGAACCTGATTCAAAGAACCTTTTCAAAAAGCATCTTGAAGGAGAAGGATGTGTTTCAAATGAAACTCTTGGCCTCCAGTATTGTTACCTTCCTTTCCTCTTAAGCTCATGATTTCCCTAAGTGACAGAATTATAAATTTCATAGTAACACATATAAGTTTTGGAAACAATTATGCCTAATAGTTGAGGGGATAGGCTTTTTGTCTGACAGATCTGGATTTATGTCAGCTGTATGAGGATACATCAAAAAGTTCATGGAAAAATAGAATTAAAAGATAATATGAATCTTTCCATGAACTTTTTAAAGTACCCTCATATAACATTGGGGAATATATTTATCCTCATCTGTGAACTAGAGATTTTAAAAAATATCAATGTAATCGGATAATTATAAGAATTAAGTGAGGCAATGCACGTAAGTTTTTAGCACAGGGTGGTATATAATGAAATAGATAAGATTTACCAAATTGTAGAAAGATTAAGTCCTAAGTCAGTTTCTTCATATGTGAAATGGAAATAAAATTAATCTATCCCACAAACTTGTTGTGAGAATTTAATGAGGTCATACATGTAAATATTTAGCTTGGTGTCTGGCCTAGAATATGAGCTCTATAAATGTGAACTCTTAGTATATTGTAAAAACATAAAGTTACAGTTGAAACTTTTTTAACTTCCAATTAATTGACTACCGTAATTAACCAAAACATCAGTCTTTTGGGTAATGTTCAAAGCATCCGAACACCATGACTGATAACATACCGTCTAGTGAGAAAAGCCATAGATCTCAGGTGAGTCATAGTTATGTCCTCTTTCACTCTCAAAAGTACCTAAACTTGGATGATAAATTACACATTCACCCTACAAACACACCCAAGGCCTCTGTCCTGGGCTGAAGATTCATATGTTTACCAAGATCCCCCATACCAGTTCCCAATGATGTTTTTGCCAGTTTTACTTATTATTTATTGTAACTTCATAATTTAGTTACATATACATAAACTGATAAAATGCTATGGAATTAGATATAATTTAATTAAAAATTTACACTAACTAGTAAAATAATATAATTGTACTGGATGTGAGAGAAAATTTTAAAAGATCAGGAGATGGGACTAGAGGAATTTTGAAATGTAGAAGTTTCTGCACTCATTACTTCCCAAGTTTCTTTAAGTTCTTGCTCTAATTCAGGGAAAATCAAAGTAAAAATTGCAGAGAATGAAAAAGAACATGCAAAATTTTTAAGTAGATGCACGGTTACACGCGTTAAACATCCAAATAAACTTACAAGGAACTAATTTGCCCAAATCCACTAATCTAATAAGCAACAGTGCTGAATCATAAACTCTGATGTGTCTTAAACAAAAGTGTTTGCTTTTTTTTTTTTTTCCCTTTTTGTCTTTTTTCGTGACCAGCAATGGGATCGCAACCCTCGGTGTTGCGCCCGCACCTCGCTCAGCCAGTGAGCGGCCGGCCTGTATATGGGATCCGAACCCTCGGCGGGAGTGCCATTGCGCTCCCAAAAGCAGCGCACTGTAGCAGTGCATCACCGGGCCGGCCCCAAAAGTTTTTGCTTTAAGTTGCTAGATAATAGATGCAAACCCCCATAATGAAGAGACAATATAAAAGCCAGAGTGAGCAAGTAAACACAGTATCAGCTTGAGATCTTAAGCCCAAAAATGTTATGGGTTAATTCTGTAAGATTGACTACAAATTTTTATAAGAAAAGAGCACCATCAATTAAGGATTTATTTTTATACTCATATATCAGCAATCCATTAATATATGTTTGTACATATAATTGATACATGTTATATAAATAGTAATAATATAAGTGTTATTCAGGGGCTGGCTGGTTAGCATATACAGATATAGATATAGATACAGATATAGATATAGATATAGATATATAGATAGATACATATATTACTAAAGAAAAAATTGAAAGATTAGGTACATCCTGATGATTTATTTTTTCTGTTAACATTCTACTGAAAATTGAGTGCCTATATAATTCTACTGTAACGCACTGAAGAAATGTGTTTAATTTGCAGTCAATCAACACATAAACTTTTATGTTAAATAAGAAATTGTCATTGCATCCTCAGCATTCACTAGGTAATACTTCTAAATTGATATCTTCTCTTAGAACGCTGTGTAATATAACTATAAAATAGACTCCTGTTCCATCAGTAATTGAGTTGGGCTCTTCTTTGAAAGATTATTTTAATTATAGTGAAACCAGGAAAATAAAAACACAACCTACTTCAATTTAAAATATGATTTGTAAATTTTAAAATACTGAATATTGTTTTACTACATGTTTCATTAACGTCAGTGGAAAATGTACAGCTAAAACAACATGCCACATTTAACAATTTTACACTTAATTAGTTGCATTTTTTATCAGTGAGAAATTTGGTGGAATTATTATAAATGGAGTTATGGTCTCCAAACAGCTAATAATGTGCTGTGTTTCAGATTAAAATATCTAGCCCTGTGCTATCCATCTCAGTAGCCATTAGCTATACATGACTATTTAATTTTAAATTAGTTAAAATTAAGTAGAATTAAAAATTCAGTTCCTCTCCCTCCCTCCCACGTTTTTTTGTATATTTACTTATTTATTTTTATTAGCTCCTACAAATAAGTGAGAGCATGAGGTATTTCTCTTTCTGTGCCTGACTTATTTTACTTAACATAATATTCTCTAAGTCCATCCATATCACTGCGAGTGGTAGCATTTCATTTTTTTTTTTTTGTACAGCAGAGTAGTATTCCAACAACCACAAGTCCTTGAATTTGTTAAGACAAATGAATAGATATGATGCAGATGTTGGGGGGGAAGGGGGAAGGCAAAAGAAAGAATCGGTAAAGGGACACAAAAATCAACTACACTGTATATTCATAAATTCAAATTTAAAAATTGTAAAAAAAATTAAAAAATTAAAAAACAAGTATAAACAATTTTTTTTACAGAATAACTTCTTATCAATAAACATATTCTTATTTTTAACATTTAAAAAAATCAGTTCCTCGATTTCATTAGCCACATTTTAAATGCTCAATAAACACATGTGGATAGTGGTTACCATATTAGGCAATGTAGATATAAAACATTTTCATCATCCCAGAAAGTTCTATTGGACAACCTTGAATTAGGCTGCAGTGAAAGCTATTTTTAGCTTTGATTTGTTCCATTTATAATGCTCCAGTTCCAGACTTTCTAAAAAGCTAGAATAGGATATTTTAAAATAACATATTGCTATTAATAATAACCAGTTGATTTTTTGTGTGCTGCCTTATAAGGAGCTCCAAGTCCTCATTTTAACAGTCTAGATGACATCCCCACCAGAAGTTTCTACATACCTTCAAACACATTACTTTCAGTTCTACTCGGCTTCCACATATTGTTTGCAAAGCTTCTATTTTCCTGCTTCCCATATTTATGTTTATGATACTACCATCTCCATAGCCACCTCAACATGTATCTTCAAAATCATACTTTTGACTTCTTCCTCTTCTTCTCTTTACACTTCTAAATGGCCACCATGTTCTGTTTATTCCACCATATAATTGTTTCACATCTTTTCCTCTCCACCCTCACTGCCACTTCAATGCATCATCTAAAAAAACCCCATAGCAGTCTTCATGCAACATAGACAGGATGACAGATATAACTATAAAATGAAGTGCACACTCTTTAGCACAGCAGTAAGAGACTTTATAATTCTTTACACATGCCACAAGTGCCCCTCACAATGCCTTGGTAACTATTGTTGTGATTTTTAAGAAATCTCAATAAAGCAATTATTAAAAGCCTTGTCCAAATACATGAATATAAGTTCAAGGTCTTTAATCTTTGTAACCCTCAGTTCCTTCATCTACAAAGCAAAGGAAAAAACACTTACTTTCAGGGATAACTTAGAGATTAGAATTAAAGTGTGTAACAAATTTTTGCTCTTAATATCATCATCATCAATATCATCATCATCATCATCATCACTTTGACTCTAGCCTCCGAGTTTCTAGTTGCATTTTCAAAGATGTCTGCAGAGACAAATTGGTAAAGACCTCTATGTTTCATCTCACTGGTGAAGAAAAATGGGTCAGACAATGCAGTATCCACTTGCCATGACCAATCATATCAAAGAGCAGTAGCCTGAGGATTCCAATGACCTTCTCATTATCACTAAAAGTTACTCAGTGGCTGTCGAAGCTCAATGCTATAAGTGAACTTAAATTATTTTTATAAGATTTCTGAATTTAGTGCAAAGATTTTCATTGAACTTCTTCTGTCTCCTGATGCAAAGATTCCATCTGTACAGACACATTACAATATTGAGGCCACCTAGTTGGTAATGTAATTCCATTGCCACTAAATAAAAATTACTGAAATATTGTTACTATAAATATTGTTACTCAATTTTTATTATTAGCTTTTATTCGAAATTTTTGATTCTTTCTAGTTTGCAAACTGCTAAGTCCAAACAAGCAAAAAATAAATAAAAAAATAAAAAAAACAGTAGCTTTATCCTCATGGAAAGTAAGGGGAAAGTCAGGTATTATGTTGTTCTAAATAGGAGGTCTTCAGTGTCTATGATGCAAACTATGTTTTTGTTCTGTTTTATTTTGTTTTTAAAATAGAATTTATAAGTTGTTAGATTATATGGAGAATTCTTGCTCACTGACAATAAAAATATTTATGGTTCTCAAAAACAACCTACAAGTCAGTGGGGCTCTATACAGTGCCATGTTATTAAAAAAAAATGCATAGAAAACAATACCATAAGGATTGAAGGCAAAGATAAAATTGTGTCCTCTGTGATACATATGTAAATACTATACATTTTGGTAATAAGCCAGAGCTTATAAGATCTCAATTATTTTATAATTTATGGCAAATGATCAAGAACTGATTTATGGTTACTAGTTTATTAAAGGAAAAAATATATAGATTGCACTTCTATATGCATTCCCTTAAATATCATCATCATCCCTTTACAACTATGTATCTCAAAGTGTGCTCCCTGAGGCAAGATCATCAGATTCACCTGAGATGCTTATCTGCTTTATTAAAGGAAAAAATATATAGATTGCACTTCTATATGCATTCCCTTAAATATCATCATCATCCCTTTACAAGTATGTATCTCAAAGTGTGCTCCCTGAGGCAAGATCATCAGATTCACCTGAGATGCTTATCTGAAATGCAGATTCCTATAAGAATCTGAATTTTAGATGTGGGGATTGATCTGCATTTTAACAATCTCCCTAGATAACTCCCAGGGACTCAAAATTAAAAACACTGCACTAAATTATTTAGAATGAAAACAACTGAATGGCAAAGCCAAAAACAAATGAGATGACACATAGAACTTCATCTCTGTCTCAAAAATCATAGTGAAAAATTAAAGCTCTTACTTTACATGTAATATTTAATCAGCTTACATAATTTTCTTTTAAAATAACAGGTCTGGTTTTCAAATTTTCTTGACAAAGTTTTGATAGTTAAATAGAAGAATAGACTAATCCTAATATAGCCAACAAAAAATTATTTGTAAAAGTACCTTAATCAGTTTAACACTGCTCTAGAGAAAGAAAAAGCTTATTTTTCATTGCCTTGCAAACATATTCAAATATATTTTACTCAAGTTTGCATTAAAATTCATTGTTGACAACATGTATAAATATCTTCAAGGAAAATTAGACAAAGACATCTATCCCTAAAGAATGAGACTCTCCCTTGGGTAAATGATGATTATAATATTCAACTGTACAAAACTCTAAATAACACACACAAAAATTAAAATTTTATGGTTAAGAAAAATAAATGAATAATTGCTGATCTTCTTTTTTCCCCACCTCTCCATATTTCTGTCACAGAAGGAAATATATTGCACTTCAGTCCTGAAGACAATACTCTGAATAAAAAGAACAAGTTAATAGCTTTGCTCAAAATTAAACCCTAATATGGGAATAAGCTTATCATATTCTAGTAGAAGTCATTCTTGCATATATTATACAATCAGTTCATCACAAATCTTTATCACAAGAATTACTATGAGTTTAAAAGGTAATGAATCCAGTGGGTGATTGTAATTTGACCTTTAAATTTCATTTACTTGGTTTAACAGCTATCTGCTCCTTCCCCTGTATTTAAAACCTCTCAAGGAAATAAGAGTGGAGAGAAACCAATGCAGTAATTGAAATTGTTTCCTTTTTTATCATTTCATGAATTCATAGAACCAAAATACTCTGGCAACCACAAACATAAAAAGAAATGTGCATATTCAGATGGAATGGCAGAAATTCATAAATTAAATTAAATTAATTCAGGCTAATCTTCTTTTAGAATCTGTTCTCTTTTTTCACAGTGTCAATGGTCTCAGTAGTATAAATCTGCGTATGTTACAAGATCAGTTTACTTCCATAAAAAGAAAAAACTATGTTAAAATATGTTCCTACCCTCATACTATTATGGAAAATCAATCTCTGTAAGAAGCTAGTGGCCCAGAAAACCTGCTTCCCCCAGATGCATATCCCTCTGCGTTGAAAAATCAGACATATTCTCCACTTATTGGTCACCCATATGTTAGTGGGATATTAAAAGACCTGAAGCCCTTTTTCAGTTTACTCAGAAATGGCAGTATTAATTTAATCTGTAGGTATAGACAACATATTAGAAACTAAATTATTCTTAAATTTAAGGGATTAATGAAGTTGTCAAAGATGCTTAATTTACAGTTGGGTCTGTATTTAGGTATGAAGATCCTAGCACAACCTGACATTGACTAGAGCTTATTGCACCAACTTTGCTTCAATTTAAATGACCAATGGCAACTCAAGCTCATAGTTACCCATAAAAGCTTTAAGATTTTTCAGAAAAATTAAGCTTAGAATCCTTATTATTTCCAATTAGGAAATATATATCTACTGACCAGCAAGAAAATTGAGGTATTATGAGATTGCTTCACTAGGAGGTTCTACTTAAAGAGCTCAGTTTAATATATTTTGAATTATAACAATACATAGGCTCAGCATAGGGCTTTACTGGGTCTTCCTTTTTAATTTTCAGTTATTTTCCAGTTAACTAAAAAGTAAATTTTTGCCTGCATTTTGGGTTGAGATTCAGAATATCAGTGCTGCATATTTAGATACTGGTTCATCATTAAGGCTAATGTTAAATATGATTTCTCTCTCAAAGTCATCTTTCAATTTTTCCAATTTCATATAATTTAAACATATACAAAGTACATATTAAAAAGAAAAAATGTTATCTGCTCCTGCTACACTAACATCAAATATTCCATTAGCTAATATTTTATAAATAGACCACCATAAAGCATTTCTCTACCAAGATAACACATAGTTGAATGAGTTATTATTCTCAAGTTGAATAAAGTATTAGCCTGATTTATTAAAGGATATAGAGTGATATAGCATAAGTATTCTGCTTTTGTATGCTTAAAAGTAAATGCATCTATTCTTATATTCTGCTAGCTTAAAAGCTGAACCTAAAAAGCAAAATTCTCCTCCACTCCCTCAAAACTCTATTCAGTAATATTTTACCTTCTCATTTAAATCAGCTGGCAAATATAATCTCTCTCCCACCCAGAGAAATGTCTGACTTAAAAGTCCTTGGTTCTACTTAACAATAATGTTCACCTTCCTAACAGCAAGGTTTCCATAAGGACAATTCAAATAAACATTGAGAAGTTTCCAGGAATTTTTTGATTGAATCAGAACTGATAAGGATTAATTAGCTACATCTGTCCTTGTGACAGTCCTGATGTAGGAACAATAATCAAGTAAAAGCTTTGTCAACAGAAATTGGCAGTGATAAAAACTTACTGCCTCTATCTCTCAAGCCTAAATTCCCACTGCAAAGACATTGCAGAAAATGATGCCACAGTGAGATAGAGGATCCATGACCCACTGTGCTGGGAAACAGACCAGAAAAGTCCAGGAACATCTAGATCTTTTTAAAGTAACAAGGGGTACAAACAGAAATTACTGACACCTAATGTCCCCTTGATGTAAAAAGACCTAAAGGCATCATGCTTCACATAGCAAGGACGATACATTGTCAGCACATTCAAGTACTGAAGAATGAAGATCTGTGTTTATTCACCTCTGGTTTACACATAACAGACGAATTATCAGAATGGGAAAGTATAAGGATGGGAAATAGTTCATAGCTAATCATTAATACAGAGTATTACACAATCATACTGACTTCTGTCACTTGCAAATTATGATCTTAATCCCAAAATGGCCCCTCAATGTTCGCAAGCAACTCTTCTATACTCTGTTATTCAGGTCAAGAGTCATAGGTTTAGCTGCACAGGACCCCACTTAAAGGGCCCCCATGTTTAGTTTAAGGTTCCACTGTCACTGTCTTAAAATTCTTAATTTTTAACAGGAGTCCCATATGGTGCATTTTTCCCTGAACCTGAAAATTATGTCATCTGCCCTGTTCCGAGTCAAGTCACTTCTATACTCTTCCACTCTCACAAATGATTATTTCACATCTCATTTCTTTTATTCGTCTAGTCTCTTTTCCCTTCTTCTTGTTCTCAATTTGATGATTTGATATATTATTTTACTACAGAGTAAATGAAAACAATCAAAAGAAAATTTCCACCTTTTCCTACAACTAAATACAACAACCTACAGGTATACCCATATAAACTCAGGTCTCCTCCTGTTAAATTGGGTGACTGATTCTTCCTTTTATCTAAAGCCACTTAATCCAAAGAGAACATGAGTTAAGCAATCCCTGGTCTACTCAGTCCTAGGACAGGACAATAAATATGCCTAATTCTTGACTACAGTATTACAAAACCCATTTTGTTCTCAAACCTGAGCCACATTTCTCATTTCCACCTTTACTGGTACTAGAGGTAATATTTTTGAATCTCCATCTGTTTGCACATTGTCTTATTTTTCCAGAAAAAAAAGATGTTATTTATAGGTGTTCCTCAAAGGCCTCCACCGCAATCACTTAATAAATATTTGTTGAATAAATGTATGATTAAGGTTAATCAAGTTCTTAAATATTCATTTACTTAATCTACTAAATAACCCTAAGTTTTTTAATTTTTCTAATCTTTCTATCTTACTAGAATCATGTTAATTCATTCTTGTTCCGTTATAGAGGAATATGAACAGATACTTTATTTGTGATTTCACTATTTCAAGAAAAAGGGTGGTGGCCAAAGACTCAATATACTTGAGAATGTAATTTAGAATGGTTTTGATAAAATGATAAAGCTATTAATAACTCTACAGAATTCAGATTTCACTCACTCCCTATCAAAGGCCACCTACAGTTTGACCGAAGTCGTTAATTTTCTCCATACACCACAATGGACAAATCCCACATGTGCACTTACATTATGACTCTT
>NW_007727571.1:378529-379285 GCF_000696425.1 Galeopterus variegatus
TTTGGTTTTTTGACAATATTTTAGAATAGTTTTGGGGGAAATGGGGAAATTAGGAAGGAATCCCAGTCGTTTCCCTCCTTTCCAACACAGCAAAGCAGCATTTATTTTTCTTGTTCACTGAGTTTTCTCATATAATTTTCATTGAGTATAAAAAAGTTATATGGTCAATTTGTTATTCAAAAGATCTGTATCAAAGAGAGGAACAGTACGTTTCCTCAGAAGACAGACTGAGTGACAGTAAAACATAAATAATCAGGCAATTTCAGAAGAAAGAGGGTGGGTAATGACAGAGGAGTAAGAAAAAAAATTAAAAACGGCACATACCCACTCTTACATTATCCTGCTACCCTCAAGCACTTAGAAAATGAGCTTACTCAGCTTTAATAAATTGAAAAAAACCCTGAAATTTATAGATTAAGTCAAAAAGGCTTACAATCAAGTATAAGTCATAATGTTTACTGCATAAATAATATCCTCATTGCTTTTACGCCCTTAAGGGATATCTACTTTAAAAGCGTAAAGAATCATTTAATTTCTAGAAACATAACTTTTTTAAAAAAGGAATGAGATAAGTTTGTATAAAAGCGTCACATCCGGGCCGGCCCGGTGGCGCACTGCTACAGTGCGCCGCTTGGGAGCGCGGTGGCGCTCCCGCCAAGGGTTCGGATCCCACATACAGACCGGTTCCCGCTCACTGGCTGAGTGAGGTGCGGGCGCGACTCCGAGGGTTGCGATCACGTTGCCGGTCCCGGTCCG
>NW_007727571.1:379582-383037 GCF_000696425.1 Galeopterus variegatus
CACTGAGGGTTGCAATCCGTTGCCGGACACGAAAAAAGACAAAAAGGAAAAAAATAAAAATTAAAAAAAATTAAAAATAAATAAAAGTGTCACATTAATGTTTATAGCAGCTTTATTGATAATTGCCAAAACCTGGAAGCAACTGAGATGTTCTCCAGTAGGTGAATAGGTAAAGAAATGTGCTATAACCACAAAATAAACTATATACAGTGATAAAAAGAAATGAGCTACTGTGCCACAAAAAAAACATGAAAGAAACTTAAATGCGTATTGCTATGTAAAAGAAGCCAGTCCCAAAAGGCTACATACTGTATGGTTCCAACTATATGACATTATGGAAAAAGCAAAACTGTGGAGACACTAATAAGATCGGTGGTTGCCAGGGGCTCAGGGAAGGGAAGGAGGGAGGAACAGGTGGAGAACCTGGGATTTTTAGGGCAGTAAAACTATTTTGTATGATACTGTAATGGTGGATACATATGATTATACATTTGTCAAAACCCATATGACATACACCAAAAATGAACTTCAATGTGAACTATGGCCTTTAGTTAATAATAATGTATCAATATTGGCTTATCAGTTTTCATAAATGCACCGCACTAATGCAAGATGTTTTTAGAGAAAAATAGGAAGAGGGGAATGATGACACATGTGGGAACTCTCTGTACTCTCCACTCAATTTCACTGTAAACCCAAACTGCTCAAAAAGTAAATAAAGTACATTTTTTAAAAGGCCCATAAAAAAAGGAATGAGAAGACAAAGCATACTAGTGAAGTAATCATAGCCTATAAAAAAAAATATTAGAAGTTGAAAAGCATGGTTTTTAACAGCAAGGCCTTGAAGACAAGGTAGACCAGCATTTCAATTTCACTTTTGCTGATTACCAGCTTTTTGACCTTGGGGAAAAAAATTAAACCTCTCAAAACTTATTTCATCTTTCATAAAATAGAGATTGTAATTTGTACATATGTCCCTGTGTTTGTTTTCTCAACATGAAATATTCAAAATCTTAACGTCTTTTTATTTGTTCTTAAGGGAATAAGAACAGTCTCAAGTTATGACCTGGCTCAGTCTGAGCCATTGATACAAATTTACTACCTTCTACCTATGAGGGTTCTGTAATAACAAAGCTTATTATTTATATTATTATGAATATGTATAATTAAGAAGTTTTGCTCATTTTCAAGCCTTCAAGAGGTAGTAAATTTATCACAAAAAGTCTCCAATCTGAACCTCTTTATGAGAAGATGCTGTTCTCATCCAGATAAGGGTAACTTAAGGACATAATTATCTGTTGAATATTTTATGTTAAAACACATTATCAACATTTAATACAAGAGAAGTTGACTTCTGCTTTTCCTAATAAGAATCATGAGCAGCACTTTAAGTACTCACATGTCTTACTGGACCCTTAAATTACTGTGCAATCTGTTGCTACTTGTAAAATATTTATTTCACATTACTCCAGTTGGTTGATTCACGTTTTATTGCCTTGGAGAACTGCAGAGAAGCTTTTCAAACATTCTAAACCTACCTTAAATCCCTTTCCTCTGTGGAATTCTTAAATTGTGTTGGTCTGGTAGGAGGAATTATTTCTCAGCAATCATACTGGAAAAGTTCTGAATCTACCCAAAATCACAACTGTAGGCAAGCAGAGTGCACTCTGAGAAAGGCTCAGAAGCATCACACCCCTATCACGGGGAACCTTGGTACACAGAGTGAGGCTTTGCCCTCAGAGAACTTGGAAAGGCTCTGTTCTCAGGGTCCTGCTGATTCATTGTCTGACCTTGCTGAAGGCCAAACTCTTTTATACTGAATGTAGCAAATGAGAAAAAAGTGTGAATATCTTCTATACTCTTTAATGATAACTTATAAATTAGTAACCTTATCTCAAGACACAAATATTAAAAGGAGTACTGCTACAAAATGGAAGCATCACTGTTATTTATGCAATATGTGAATGGAAAACTGGAATGTATTAATTCAAAAAAATACTTATAGTGTCTAGAGGGCTGGCACAAATGCAAGATACCATTTCTTCTGAGATAAAAATACTTTCTAAGATTCAAATGAGGGAAAGAAATTGAATATTGCACACACAATCGTCAATCGTACAAGACATTCAGAGGTTTCAGAGTTGAATTTAGTTCACATTCAATTAAATTCCATTTTCACACACTTTTGTTTTGTCCATGAAAGGCCCAGCTGCCTGCCCAGCTGTCTATCAGTCATTCTGGACCACAGCTCTATCGGTGAGATTCTGTACTCCTGCTATTCCTTTGGAGCTAAAAATAGTAAACATATTTTCTTCATTTCAAGGTCATTCAGAAAAGTTTCTGATTCTATAAACATGAAGATTATAAAGCAGACATTATTTAGGGATTTTTATACAAACATATGGTGTTTATAAGAATTTAATCCTGATTCAGTTCTTATGACTTCATTACATAGCTGTTGAATAATCAATCAACTCAAAATAAAAAAAACTGAGCTTGTAACAAGATTTCTGTTATTCCTATCTCAATCTCAAGTTTCTATTGAAAAACTGAAAGTTAATTAATAAACAAACAAAATATATCACAGGAAGAATGTCACATTTCTGTGACATAACAGTGTCATAATGAACAGAGTAACTGTGAGCTGTGGAATAGTGGAGAAATAAACCAAGGTCAGAAGAGCTTTCTCTGACACCAAATGATGGTGTGACCTTGGAAAAATACTTAGGTCTCCATTTACACATAAAATTGAGGAAGAGACTAGATCAAAGACTTTAAAACTGTATCCCAGAACCTCTGATTCTGTGATGGTATTTTAGTGAAGGCTAAGAGGAAGAAAAGGGTAAGAATAGAAGTTCTGATGGGTGAGGCTTTCACTCCTCTTCCCCCTAGAAGAAGTCTGCACGTATTTTTCTTATTCTTGGAATTCATCATAAGATTTGGTTTAGTAAAAATGTTTCCTATTCAAAAGTACTTTAAATAATCAGGTGATGGTTGCATATCTTGGCAGTGGTAAATAGAGCTGCAGTAAACATGGGAGTGCAGGTATCTTTTCGACATGACGATTTCCATTCTTTCGGGTATATACCCAGTAGTGGGATTGCTGGATTGTACTGCAGATCTATCTGTAGTTGTTTGAGAAAACTGTTTTCTATAGTGGCTGTACTAATTTACAGTCTCACCAACAGTGTTGAAGGGTTCCCCTTTCTCTGTATCCTCACCAGCATTTGTTAAGCTCTGTCTTTTTGAAAATAGCCTGTCTAACGGGTAAGATGATATCTCAGTGTGGTTTTGGTTTGCATTTCCCTGATGATTAGTGATGTTGAGCATTTTTTCATGTACCTGCTGGCCATTTGTATGTCTTCATTTGAGAAATGTCTATTCAGCTCCTTTTCCCATTTTTTTTTTTTTTTTTTGTCTTTTTCCGTGTCCGGCAACGGATCGCAACCCTCAGT